>NW_024869847.1:374411-413196 GCF_013358625.1 Macadamia integrifolia
AAGTTCCAGTCCAAGATCCAAAAAATCAAATGGAAAATTTCCCCAATTTTTTTAGTTCTATTTTGTTCATTCTTGACTTAGACGAGGGAGACTGACTATTGATATACTAGGCACTCCCACAACCCTCCTCCACTAAGCAAATTGGGCAGACTGTGTGACCACTTTTTTTTTTTTTTTTCATTAGTCCCTTGGGAGAGTTGAAGTCAGTATGTTGTCAGTTTTATCAGCCCTTGCATCTTTGCATTGTGCATTGTCCATTATGAGTCTACATCCTCTGCAGTGAGCAGTGAGGTGTGGTGAACATCAGACGACTGAAAGCGTCTGGGCACACGCCCCAAAGGGCTCCCAGCCACTTGATGCTAACTGCGCTGGTGCAGCGGCTGCAAACGATTTTCATACGTTCATTATATGCATGGTTTAAGGATTTGTCACTACACACTTGGGAGGTAATGCTTAGGACTTTACTTCCCTATTCTGTTTATCATTTCCATTATATCTCTCTTTTTTTTAGCATTCTATTATATTGAACGTCGATAGTCTAAGAAGGCTGGTTGTTAAGTATGGTTGAGCAGGGTGTTTAACACCTTCCTTGTACTGTATTTGTTGCACTCAATCTATAGTTTAACCAATCCATATCAGTCATACATGGAGTCATATTGATGAATTCTAGACACTAATCTAGGTGGTAACTCAATTCGTAAATGATAAGAAGACCCAAAAAAAAAAAAATTGATTAATTGAAAATACTTAAGATATCAATGTTCTAGTTTGAGTTCCTATATTCCGTAACAAAAGTATCATTTCGTTTGTAGGCTTGAGACAAAAAATTTGTATGAACAAAAAGTTACAAACATCCAAGAAAAGAGGTATGGCACTCCAAAGCCACGATTTGGTACTATTATCGGACAGTAGGGTTCCCAATTCCTTTGCATCACTCTAGATATCTTTCATCTCTCATTTATTATTGGCTTGCTTTATCCCATGGTGAAGGCTTCTAGTTGTGACTTCAATATCATGTAATTAGCATAAAGTAAGACACATTTTTCTTGATTGATAATGCTACCAGCCCATCTAGATATATTGTTATTAAGATCAGTAATACCTGTACGTATTAAGACAGTGCAGTTTAAAACTAAAAAATTTGGTGTATTTAAGGGTATGGAATATGTAGAAGACACATGCTGTCCAATGAGATGAGGGGATCGGGATATCCAATACTTCGCCTTATATAGGTCATGAGTATGGATTGGGGATTTAGCATGTGCAAATGTGACCTGGTTCCTATGCGTCCATATGTAATAACAAGTTATGATAAAAGTAATAATAAGGACTTTATTAAAATCATAGAAAATTATTATATTTTAATTAGGGAATGCTCTATATTTTGTAGGGGAAGAGGATGTTAGGATTTGTATATATTTAGACTATTTCTTTGGTATTAGAGTGCAAGTTTAGGAGGGTAGTTATGTAGGCAGTGAATCAACTTTTGTATAGATTCAAGGATCCTACCCACATCAACCTCAACTTGCCTTCTTCGTTGGGTAGATTAGCTCTTCAATCGGTACTGCGAGTGTGGCAGTTTCCAATAAACCCCAACAGAAATGGTTGTGCGATAGAGTAATAAGAGAGGAGAGGCAGTGTTGGTGTACGATATCTTGTATTATGCCGTAGTTTAATCCACATCGTACTGGTGCAAGTCCCCTGACAGAACATCAGTCTCACTTACCGATAAACGGGCCGTAGGGGTTGCAAGGGGTCAAGAGGCCCCCTGCATAGTGGGCGTGTAGGATTTGTACTTTCCGGTGTTAGGATTTTTCACTATATTTGTAGCAGAGTTACTTTCTTTGTAGGAAATTATGAGCGGTGTGAGGAATAACGTTGTAACCCTATTCTCCATTGATAATGAAGTAGAATCTCATCTCATTGAGGACATAGGCAATCTTGCTGAACCTCGTAAACCTGTATGTATTTTTTATTATTTTTTTTCATCACCTTCTGCATCGCCTTTAAGGCTGCGTTTCTACAGGTAGGGCAGGGAAGAGAGAGGGTTGAGGTAGGAATGCAAGACTATGGTCAGCAAGGGTAGCTACAATGAAGGACTAGGGAAGTGAGGCGGGGTTTGGAGACGGTATAGGGAACAAGGCAGAGGGAGGCAAGGTTGTGCCAAGAAAAGTAGGAGAGGGGTTTGGGCAGGGATACGGGTCTCGATTGAGGTGGGAAAAAGAATAAAGGGCGGTAGGGGCGAGGGAGTAACTATTACAAAGATTGGGTCGAGATTGGGCAGGTGACTAGAGAGAGAGAGAGGTTGTCTAGCTGCAATGAAAAAATGGGATTGCAAGAGGATCCAGCAATCGATAAGATGCTAACATATACGATTAATTTCATTACTCTCCACTAGTGTACACATCATTTTCCCTTAAAATTTAATTCCTTAATTCTTTAATTCTTTAATTCTACTGGAAGGACTTATGATCAAGTCCATAATTCCGAAGAAGTGGTTTTCAAAAATTTAGAAGTTGCCATCAATAACTATACTATACCCAAAATACCTGAATCTGAAGTATATCATTGAAGGACTTCTACTTTTCATAGTGATTATGTCATAAAAACAAGCGGAAGCACCCATACTCTTCTCTCTGATCAAGAACAAATTCAACTTCTGACGAGTTCTCAAATTCAGAGGCATAGAGAACGTGAATTTAAGTTTATCCACATTGGATTAGTGCAAGTGGCATTAAAACCCTTAACACTTATAGGGTTAAACAGTGTTGTATTTGCTGTTGTTCGTGATGCCTGATTGCTTAATTTTAATGAATCTCTTATGGGTACCATTGAAACCAGTCTCTGTGAATGATTAGTCTATTTTCAGTATAGACCTAATCTTACTATGTCCTTAACAGATACAAATATTCTTGATGGTACTGTCATTTCCTTAAAAACTTATGGATATCATATCGCTTCGGGAACTCAGAATCTCTCTGTGACTTACCGTATCTATTATAAAGTAATGACTACCATCGCTTTTAATGCTAAGGTAATAGATCCTCGTGGGCAGACTGTGCTTTTCTAGGCTAATTCCAACCGATCTCAAACTTTTGTCCCCCGATGTATTAGATAGTAAAAAATAAATCTTTCAGAATCTTGGACTTTAACCTCTGTGGCTCAAACCTAACCACCTTTCAAGACAACTCCATCCAACATCACCCAACTCTCTTCTGGTGATGTCGAGATCACTTTTGACCGTAGACTCGATAATACTCGTAGATCTACTTCTTTTGTGATTTCTTCTTCCTCTGAGTTTTTACATATCAAGCACCAGCTCATGCTTCAACATCTTGAGCTTAGTGCGAGACATTTGATGGAATAATCAACCTTCGGGGTACTAATAATACACCAACATAGGGTAATCAACCTGTTTATGGTCCTCTTCAAAGAGAACCCTCTCAGGCTAATCAGCCACCTGTTGTTCCTGATGATACTGAAAATGGGTCTTCATCTCCAACACTCTCTGATATGCAAATGTCTATGGGAATATATATGTTTCATATCACTAAAGAACTCAAATTTCAAATCAATAGACGATTCCTTATTCAGGAATATAAGTCTACTAGGAATGCTGGAAAACAACTGATCTTTGAAAAATACTATTCCATTCTATAGTGGCAAGAACTTCATGAGAAATGGGTTTCGCATATGGAAACTCATCAAATAAATCTCTCATTCTTTCAGTGGTTAAAAATACCTAATGGACAAATCACCTAATCCTCCATAGGTGAATGAAATTAAGCAGGTATCAACCACTTATGTTATTAAAGAAAGAACAGAAATTGAATCTATTTATCCTCCTCCTCAGGCCTTAAAGATAGGAACCAATTAGATGGCGGCTCCTCTAAAAACTTCTAGTTATATCTCCTCTCCATTAACTGAGACTCATCTTAGTCAAATTGTTGAACAAAACAATTATACTAATCTGTGTCTTCAGTCCATAGGAAGCCAGGCTGATCGTATAGAGATAAAGATAGATTCCTTAAAGGCTTCTATCCCATCTACTTCTTATGCTAAAACTGAGCATAACTAAAAGCCAATTCGGTAGGCCACATTTGGTATCAAAGACTAGACACCATTTTTTCTAGTTTTGAGTCAATAAAAGTTTCGATCAATATATCATTCTGTCAATACCGCCTACCGTCAATACTATCTCACTTTAAAACGCCTATCCACGGCAACACGGCTGCGTATGACTTGGGTGTAGGTCAATACGACTTGGGTGAAGGTCTATATGACAAAGAAATACAACCAAAAGATGGTCTTTACGACTTTGACAACTTTCAACTTAGCTTTAATACCAAATGTGACCTGGATCGGGAAAGATAAATTTTATACTGTGAGGGAAGCAAGAAGGCAAAGAGTTTATCTCTTTCTAATTTTGATTTCAGATAAATTGGTAATTTCTTCTTTTAGAAACTGAGAAAAGTAAACTGGATCTTGAGAGTAAAAAGACAAATAGAATTCAATATAAGCAAAAGAAATATCTAACAGATTCTCTAATAAAGCAAACCGATTTTTATAATTTCTAAAAGCAAGCATAATATATGAAAATAATAAGTTTAAAGAGAATAAGACTTACATTTATGGTCCTCAATTACAGAATTTGATACTTCAACATAAACTTTACTCACTTTAGTTACAAACAAACTCCAATACAAACTCTACTCACAAGCACACATAGGATGAAGTCAAGTAGGCATCAAACCAACCAGATGTGACTTTGAACAGTTAAAGATAAGTTGTTCTTATCACGACACCTACCTAATAAGGTGTGAAGCAATTTTTAGAAACTGATTAGCTTCAATCGAAAGTTATATTATCGTGTAGTCTAGCTAGGTGACTAAAAATAAGCCACGAAATGAGATTCTCTGGCATTCCACATGAGATGGCCCACTATTTTTTAGAATAGTTTCAGTTAGGTGAATTTTTAAAGTATCCACCCGTGACACTCACTATAATGCACTTATAGTACTGCGTGACCATGCTAAGACATCAGTCTAACTCAAATGGCACTAGATGTGGATGCTTGACATTTGGCAAGAATCAGAATCGCGTGTCTAATTAACATGGCACTGGGTCAAGGTGCAGTGAGACCTCTTTTTCCTCTCCACCCTTTTTTTTATTTATAGATCAGGCCGTTGAGCGAATTGGCTTCCATCATCCAAAAGAGAGAGAGTTAATACAAAGGAGGAGGATGACGGGGCTGGGTCGTCGGGTTGAATATTAAACCCGATAGCGGATAAAATTCTCTCTTGGATCTGTTCATCAGATAAATATGGAAGACGACACCTAATAGTGTTGAAGATGTTCAAAAATGGTTTTTGGGCTGTCGTTGTGGATGAAGGAGATGCAAGGGACATATCCGAACCAATGCCTCTTTTAGGCACAAATCGCGAACCAGTTAAAGGTGAAATGTCGAATTTATCCCACCATTTAATTATAATATTTCTTTCTAATGTGGGAATATAATTCCATTCTTTAAATTCATCAGTAGTCAATCGATATTTCTATTGAAGAATCCAGGGAACTTCGTATAAGGTGAAGAATTGGACGAAGAGAATCCTGGAGTCCAAAGGTTGATTAAAATTTTAAACTTTAGTAACAGACTGCTGAAGAGCTGAAGGAAGGAATTCCAAAGGAGGTGGTCCCTAGGTGAAGAACTATTGCAAAAACCAGTTCGGAACACCTAATAAGGTGCGTTGAAGATGAAACTTCTTAAACCAGGAATGGGTTTCATGGTCATCCTGATATAAAAATACCATGTCCCAAGCTTTGACACAATCAGCATAATTATATGACCTAAGTTTAAGGCCAGAGAGATCATAAAATTCTCATTTAAATGAGGAAGAAGGTCTCCATTCACGATCCCTTATGATGTTTAATATGTTGAGCTTCGAATAAGCCCCAACATGAGAACTTCGATAGGAGTGCTGAATATGAACACTCTAAGTTTCTTCAAGAATTCTTTCATAGAGATAACGAGTTTTATCACCAGAAGATGGATGGAGATGGTCTTGAAGGTAAATGATTGCAAGCTTTGATGGGGTATGATGAAGGTGGATGTTTTCAATGAGAATGACTGGGATAAAATTTATTTCTATGAATGAAAAATTATTAATAGCCTTATTTAAGGTTGTTGAAGGAGTCTGAGTTGAAATATGAGTGAATGCTTTTTTTAGTTGCCTAGAAGAAGAGGAGGCAACTTCTTTATTAGGAGAGGCAGGGATTATAGCCTTCTGTTTAGGAGCCCCGCAAAAAATTCTCAGGTTAGAAAATTAGGTAAACTGTTAGTATCTCCTTTAATGAATTCAATATCAAAATCGAAAATAAAAAGAAGCCACTGCCACCAAGCAAAGATTTGTTTGGAGGCTAGATTTTTAACAACTTTCTCAAGGATGTTTTTAGTAGCTTTGCAAACCACTCGAACAAGAAATTTTTTATTACAAAAATCACTTTCAAATTTGGTTATACACAAAACAAGTGAAAAGATCTCTTTTTTTATTGTAGAATATTTTTGTTGGGTTGAATTCCAGGTGCCTGAAGTAAAATGTACTAAGACTTCTTTTAGAAGAATAGGATATTTTTGCTTCAAGATTCCTCCAAATCCAAATTCGGATGCATCTATTTCAACAATCTGAATTATGTTAATAATTCTTCATTCATAGAAATAAATTTTATCCCAATCATTCCCATTAAAAACATCCACCTTTGTCATACCCTATCAGAACTTGTAACCATTTACCTTTAAGACCATCTACATCCATCTTCTGGTGATAAAACTCGTTATTTCTATGAAAGAATTCTTGAAGAAACTCAGAGTGTTCATATTTAGCACTCCTATCGAAGTTCTCATGTTAAGGCTTATTCGAAGCTCAATATATTAAACATCATAAGGGATCGTGAATGGGGACCTTCTCCCTCATGTAAATGAGAATTTCATGATGTCTCTGGCCTTAAACTTAGGTCATATGATTATGCTGATTATGTTAAAGCTTGGGACATAGTATTTTTATATCAGAATGACCATGAAACCCATTCCTGGTTCATGAAGTTTCATCTTCAATGCACCTTATTAGGTGTTCCGAACTAGTTTTTACAATGGTTTTTCACCTGGGGACCACCTCCTTTGGAATTCTTTCCTTCAGCTCTTTAGTAGTCTATTACTAAATTTAAAAATTTTAATCAACCTTTGGACTCTAGGATTCTCTTCGTCCAATTCTTCATCTTATACGAAGTTCCCTGGATTCTTCAATGGAAGTATCGATTGACTACTGATGAATTTAAAGAATGGAATTATGTTCCCACATTAGAAAGAAATATTATAATTATATGGTGGGATAAATTCGACATTTCACCTTTAACTGGTTCGCGATTTGTGCCTAAAAGAGGCATTGGTTCGGATATGTCCTCTACGTTCCCTTCATCCACAACGATAGCCCAGACTCCATTTTTGAACATCTTCAACACTGCTAGGTGTTGTCTTCTATATTTATCTGATGAACAGATCCCAAGAGCGAATTTTAACCTCTATCGGGTTTAATATTCAACCCGACGACCCAGGCCCATCATCATCCTCCTTTGCATCAACTCTTCCTCTTTCGGATAACGGAAGCCAATTCGCTCAACGGCCTGATCTGTAAATAAAAAAAGGGGGGGAAGAAACAGAGGTCTCACTACACCTTGACCCAGTGTCGTATTAATTAGACACGCCATTCTGATTATTGTGAAATGTTAAGCATCCATATCTAGTGCCATTCGAGTCAGACTAACGTCTTAGCATGCGTCATGCAGCACTGTAAGCGCATTATAGTGAGTGTCATGGGTGGATACTTTAATAATTCACCTAACTGAGACTCTTCTAGAACCAGTGGGCCATCCCACATGGAATGTCTGAAAATCTCATTTCGTGGCTTATTTTTAGTCACCTAACTGGACTACACGGCAATATAACTTTCGACTGAAGCTTATCAGCTTTCAAAAATTACTTCACACCTTATTAAGTATACCTAATTCGTGATAAGAACACCTTATCTTTAGCTGTTCAAATGTCACATCTGGTTGATTTGATGCCTATTCAATGCCAACTCCATCAAGGCCCATCAATGCATCTCTCAACCAAATTGAAGAAATTTTTGGTGTTCGTCATCTATAAAAAGAAGTTCCCTCTCCTTAAAAGGATACGAAGAAAGTTTTTAACATTTTTCTCTTCATCATCCTTTGTGTGCTTGTGAGTAGAGTTTGTATTAGGGTTTGTTTGTAAGTAAAGTGAGTAAAGTTTGTGTTGAAGTATCAAATTCTGTAATTGAAAACCATATATGTAAGTCCTGTTCTCTTTAAAACTTATTATTTTTATGTATTATGTTTGCTATTAGAAAGTATAAACATCAGCTTGCTATATTAGAGAATCTGTTAGATATTTCTTCTACTTATATTGAATTCTATTTGTTTTTTTACTCTTAAGATCAAGTTTACTTCTCTCAGCTTCTTAAAGAAGAAATTGTCAATTTATCTGAAATCAAAACTAGAAAGAGGCAAACTCTTTGCCTTCTTGCTTCCCTCGTAGCATAAAATTTATCTTTCCCGATCCATGCCACATTTGGTATCAAAGCCAAGTTGAAAGTTGTCAAAGTCGTAAAGATCATATTTTGGTTGTGTTTCATCTTTGTCATATAGACCTTCACCCAAGTCGTATTGACCTACACCCAAGTCGTACTCAGCCGTGTTACCGTGGATAGGTGTTTTAAGGTGAAATAGTATTGACAGTAAACGAACTTGATAGAAGGATATATTAACCAAAACCTTTATTGACTCGAAACTCGAAATTATGGCTTCTTACTTTAGGTCCAGTTCGAGAAGATCTTTCTCCTCTGAGGCAAGCTCTACTGGAAGGACTTATAATCAAGTCCATAATTCTGAAGTAGTGGTTTTCAGAAATTTAGAAGCTGCCATCAATAACTATACTATACCCAAAATACCTGAATCTGAGGTATATCATAGAGGGACTTTTGTTTTTCATAGTGATTATGTCATAAAAACAAGCGAAAGCACCCATACTCTTCTCTTTGATCAATAACAAATTCAACTTCTGACGAGTTCTCAAATTCAGAGGCATAGAAACGTGGATTTAAGTTTATCCACATTGGATTAGTGCAAGTAGCATTAAAAGCCTTAACACTTCTAAGGTTAACTAGTGTTGTATTTGCTGTTGTTCGTGATGCCCGAATGCTTAATTTTAATGAATCTCTTATGGGTACTATTGAAACCAATCTCTGTGAATGACCAATCTATTTTCAGTGTAGACCTAATCTTATTATGTCCTTAACAGATACAAATATTCTTGATGGTACTATCATTTCTTTAAAAACTTATGGATATCATATCGCTCCAGGAACTCAAAATCTCACTGTGATTTATCGTAGCTATTATAAAGTAATGACTACCATCGCTCCTAATGCTAATGTAATAGACTCTCATGGGAAAACTGTGCTTTTCCAGGCTAATTCCAACATATCTCAAACTTTTGTCTCCTGATGTATTAGATGGTCGAAAATAAATCTTTCAAAATCTTGGACTTTAACCTCTGTGGATCAAACCTAGCCACCTTTCAGGAGAACTCCATCCAACATCACCAAACTCCCATCTGATGATGTCAAGATCACTTTTGACAGTAGACTCGATAGTACTCGTAGATCTACTTCTTTTGTGATTTCTTCCTCCTCTGAGTTTTCTACATATCCAGCGCCAGCTTTGCTTCAACATCTCGAGCTCAAAGTGACACATTTGACGGAATATCAACCTTCATGGTACTAATCATACACCAACACAGGTTAATCAACATGTTTATGGTCCTCCTCAAAGAGAACCCTCTCAGGCTAATCAGCCACTTATTGCTCCTAATGATACTGAAAATGGGTCTTCATCTCCAACATTCTCTAATATGCAAGCTCTTATGGGAATATATATGCTTCCTATCATTGAAGAACCCAAATTTTAGATCAATATTTGATTCCTTATTCAGGAATATAAGTCCGCTAGGAATGCTAGAAAACAACGAATCTTTGTAGAATACTATTCCGTTCTATAGCGGCAAGAGCTTCATGAGAAATGGGTTTCGCATATGGAAACTCATCAAATAAATCTCTCGTTCTTTCAGTGGTTAAAAATCCCTAATGGAAAAATCACCTAATCCTCCACAGGTGAATGAAATTAAGAAGGTATCAACCACTTATATTACTAAAGAGGGAATGGAAATTGAATCTGGTCATCCTCCTCCTCAGGCCTTAAAGATAAGAACCAATCAGATGGCGACCTTTTCTAAAAACTTCTGGTTATACCTCATCTCCATTAACTGAGACTCATTTTAGTCAAAATGTTGAACAAAACAATTATACTAATTTGTGTCTTCAGTCCATAGGAAGCCAAATTGATAGTATAGAGACAAAGATAGATTCCTTAAAGGCTTCTATCTCGTCTACTTCTTATGCTAAAATTGAGCATAACTAAAAGCCAATTCGACAGACCCCTGCTTCTCAAATTAGAAGCAACCAATCCATCCTTTTCAGACCTCCTCCTGTGTTGGATATCCCAACTCGAAAGACTGAGTCAACCATTGTTGATGAAATAATATCTCGCCTTAGTCAGCTTCGGGTTTCAAAGAACAAAGTAAAACAAGCTATAACTCTTCTCTTGCTGATCATTCAAATTCTGAGATTGAAGTTACTGAGAAAGAATTTTAGTCTATGCTACTTCAACAGGCAGCAATTCCTGAGCCAATTCCTCAGCTTAATCGAGTAATGAGGAAAGCTCATAAAATTATACCTACGGCACCGACAAACTATTATTATCCTCAACCTTCTCCTGTTGATCTTCAATATGAAATGGAAGGCGAGCCTGCTACGTTTGATGGTACCTCCATTGTTGAATGGAATATTGATGGTTTATCTGAATATCAAATCATTAATCTTCTAAAACAAATGCTTATATATGCCACAGTGGTAAAATGACATCAAACTATCGATTCGGTTGTTGCTAAAATGATAACAACTGAATTTTCTGGCCAACTTCGTGGTTGGTGGGATTTCAATTTATCCGAAGAAGTTTGGAATCAAATCCTTAATGCCATCACCAATGTTCCGCAAAATCAAACTGAACAACTCGCTGATGGTACTTTTACCCAGCGAACACTCTATGTTAACCAAGAAGATGCGGTAAATACTTTGGTTTACACTATAACTCTCCATTTGTTGGACCAACTGAAATCCTAGTTGATCGAATAAGAGAACAACTTATGAATCTTAGATGTCCTACACTATCTCATTATAGATGGTATAAAGATGTCTTCTTTGCTAAAGTCTTTGCTAGAGATAACTGCAACAATGCCATATGGAAAGAAAAGTTTATCTCGGGTAAAAGGTTCGGTATAGACTTAAAGCAAAGTATAATGGCACAATTCTCTTCAAACAATATTCCTATAGAGAATTAGCTGTCGAAGTTTGTAATGAAGATCTTCAACTCTGCATAGACCTTAAATTAAAGAAACAATTGTCTAAAGAAAGATAAGCTGGATTCAGAGAACTAGGAGATTTTTGTGAGTAATTTGGTTACGAGAAGATTCGTCTTCCAAACACTAAGAAGACAAAAAAAACTCCCCAAGTTTTCTAAGCCTAAATATCAGACTAAACAATATAGTTCTAAACCCAAGCGCTTCTTCAAGAAATGCTTCTCAAAATCTCGTCCTCAAAACTCTTTTCTTAATAACAAACCCCCTGTTTGTTACAAGTGTGGAAAAATAGGACATTATCAATACAAATGTCGAACTAAAGTAAGAATAAATGCCTTAGAGATTGATGATTCTCTAAAGCAGAATCTTGAAAAGGTCTTGCTCTATAGCTCGTCCGAGCTTGAGTCTGACACCAAGTCCAACTTAGATCAAGAAATTTCTCAACTTGAGTTCAACAGTGATTCATCTGAGTCTAAAAACTAGACTCCCCACTGCAGTTGTGATCCCTATCAGGAAATGCTTAAAGAAAATGGCTTAATGGTTCTTTCAACAGACGAATCATTTCTCTTAAAAGCAATTGACCAAGTTACTGATCCTATAACTAAGGCTCAATTATTACATGAATACATTACCTTAGTGAAAGGACAACACTCGGTCTAGCCCAGTTCCTGCCGTACAGCCTACTGTGAAAGATTATAACTTTAAAACTATAATCAATCAGATTAAAGCTACTTCTCAAACCCGTGAACCCATTGTTCAGGAATTTCGAAGAGATCTCAACAAAGTTAAAACTGAAGTTAGGAGTCTTAAGCGAAGAATTCAGACTCTTGAACTATATAATGAAAATCAGTTGATTGAGCCTGACTTCAAAGAAGAAGCTTCCTTTAAGGATCTACGAGCAACTAAAGATACAGTGCTAGTACCTCTACAACTACTGTTGCAGTTTCTCCTGAAGATGCTCAATTCCTTACTGTTCAACAGGTTCAAACTCATTGATGGCTTATAATAATTGATATTGTTGTCAATCGAGAATTTAACGTGAAAACTATCGCCTTAATAGATTTAGGCGCATATATAAATTGTATTAACAAAGGACTTGTACCTTCTCAATACTTTGAGAAGACCACTCAAAGACTAGTTACGACTGATGGATTTAGGATGCAGGTTGAATATAAACTCCCATTTGCCTTTGTCTATAATAATGGACATTGCCTAAAGACCCCTTTTATAATGGTAAAAGGACTTTATCAATTTGTTCTTCTAGGCACTCCATTCCTATCCCAGCTATATCCATTACGGATAGACACAGTCGGTCTTCATTCTATGATTAATAATCACTCTATTACTTTTCATTTCATCGAACCCCCTAATATTTATACGGTGAATGAAATTCAAACTCAAATTCAGTCCAAAGAAAAATTTATATGCTATTTATCATCTAAAATCCAACAAAAGAGTATTCAACAAAAAATTGATGATCCTACCTTTCAAGCTAGAGTTAGAAACTTTCAAGCTCAACTTGAAAAGGAAGTTTGTTCTGAAATCCCTACTGCATTTTGGTCTCGAAAAATGCATATTGTCATTATTCTTTATGAAGATGATTTTTTAGAGAACCGAATTCTCACTAAAGCTCGGGTAGCTCAAATGCCTGATTATTTGAGGGAAACTTGTCAGAAAGAGATTTCTAAACTCCTTACTAAAGGTCTTATCAAACCTAGTAAATCTTTTTGGAGTTGCACTGCATTTTATGTGAATAATAATGCCGAAATTGAACGAGGTGCACCCAGACTTGTCATCAATTATAAACCCTTAAATAAGGTTCTTAAATGGGTACAGTATCCTATCCCTAATAAAAGGGACCTTCTCAATAGATTATATGCCTCGAGCATATTCTCTAAGTTTGATATGAAATTTAGGTACCGATAAATTCAGATATCAGAAAAGGATAGGTATAAGATAACTTTTGTTGTCCCATTCGGTCAATACGAATGGAATGTCATGCTTTTTTGCCTTAAAAATGCTTCCTATGAATTTCAAAATATTATGAATCAAATCTTTAATCAATATTCGCAGTTTATAATTGTGTATATTGATGATGTCCTTATTTATTCCCAGGACATTGCTCAACACTGGAAACATCTTAATATTTTCCTCTCGGCTATTCGTCAAGCAGGATTAGCTGTCTCAGCCAAAAAGATAAAACTATTTCAAACTAAAGTTGGGGCACTATATTTCATTATCCCGATTAAACGAGCTATTCAGTTTGCAGAAAATTTCCTAATGAAATAATAGATAAAACTTCCATCTCATAGAAGAGGGATAGTCACCTAAAGCACCATAGGTGCAATGACTCATGAGAAACTTATCCCTTCCAAAATCTAGCAACACAAGGTATTTTTGCCTATCCAGTGACAACTCTTGCACATAATGAGAAGTAGATGTTCTTCCTCTCACTCTTAGGGTTCACGAACCCTAATCTCATCCCCAAAGGAGAGAGAAAGAGAGTGTTTGAGATGCCTCCAATGGAGGAGGGAGAAAACTCAAGTGAGGATAGGGCCGCAGCATTGGGTGACCAGATGTGGACCTGGAGGTGACCAACTCACAGGCTGGTATTGGTTCATTTTCTTGACTTCTAAGTTGAGTCCAATGGTTCGGCCTTAGGCTTGTCTCACCACGCCTATTTCCATGTGTAGACTGACATTGGTGGGTATATTTTTTCCGTAACAGATTTGAATCCAGAACATAAATTGATGCAACTATGAATGGAGGAACTGGGTAAACTAGTGCCAACTCCCGGTATCTCATATTTATTGAAATCCAATATTGAATTTCCTAATCTCTCTCTCTCTCTCTCTCTCTCTCTCTCTCTCTCTCTCTCTCTCTCTCTCTCTCTCTCAATTTGTGAAGAGGCAAGATCCCACTGGAAAATCTACCAAATTTTTTTTGCATATAACATCTTTAATTCACAGTTAAAGATATTTACCAAATTAGTAAACCTCAAGTAACTATAAGTCTTATACCTCTCCAAAATAGTTAGTTACAATATAGTCTCTCCACTTAACAATATTGTGTAACAGACCTTAGACCTTAGGGCATCAAAAATAATTATTGTCACTACCCTAGGCAATCACAATTCTATGTACATAGAATTTGTATTGTTGATTGGACCACAAGATGTTACCAAGACATTAATAAAACATATATTAATAGTATTTAATATTTCTTAAAAAAATTATAAAAATTTTCAAAATGTGTCATCGGACTTTTGACCAATCATGTACAAATGTTTTCTCTGATACTCCCTAAGAGAAGGGATCCTTGTTGAGCACATCTTTCTTTCTCAGTCAGACACTGAATCTATAGTCTTGGAGACATCAACTATTGATAGACCAAAAACATATAATGCCTAGTTGCAATGATAAAGACATTTTAGGTCCAGGGACCAATTCTAAGGTACTGGTGAGAATCTTTTTCTTACATACCTTGACAAAAATCCATTCAAGATTTCCGAATATAAATAGTGTAACAACCATATGAACAAAAGGCCGAATTCCATCTACAATTGTAAATAATTTTTAGGTTACAACCTTAGATAATCGTAGCCCCTTTAATATAATGCAAACAAGTAAAGAATTAAAATGTTCAACAATTGATTTGATGGACACACTTCCATCAGAATGTGAACCTTGTAATAAATTTACGAGGATTAGCATGAAACTTCCGATGCTGAAGAAGATTGATTGCGGAATGTATGTGTATGTATTGGCTTAGAAATTGTCTTTATATGTAGTAGTTTCAATGTTAGAACACATTATTTCTTAGTGATTACCAACATATATGAGTATTTTTGTGAGGACTGATTAGAGATGTTGAGGCTAAATGAAGGTAGTAAAAAATGTTCACATTGAACTAATTGCAAGAAACAAAACCATTAATACTAGTAATAATAGTACGTAATAGAAGTAGTAATAAGAAGATCCTGAAGATATATAAATAAATAGATATCCACTGCTCTTTCATCTTCTTAACCTTCAATAGAATTAGCACCTAAATCTTTCGCAGGGTGCCTGCTGTTCTTGTTAAGGACCTTAAGGCTCTTGCATCTGAGATTGGGAACCACTGTTCACGGTTATAGTTAGGCATTGGTCCACCATTGCCACTTTGTTTAAAATGAGCTCCATTCTCAAAGATATCATTCACGGATTGCCAATTCCATGACTTGGTGTCACCTTGACCTTCTCTCCAAGTCACCTGTTTTATATTTCACTCATTAGATATTGTGAACGTAAATTGGGTTCCTTAATCCTTACCCATATCAAAATAAATAAATAAATGATGATGATGATGATGATGATGGGTTCCTTCTTTCAAGTTTCAACTACCTACTATGGATGGAATATCAAAATCATGGCAAATGATCGGATTGTTTTTGGAATGGATAAATGTCAAGGATCTCACTTCATTATATTATTTTTATTATTAGGAAAGAGAACGCTACTTGATAGTGCACGTGCACACCAATGCGCACGGCCAATGGGCATGAGTGTCTTCATTGCAGGGCAGTGTGATCTTTTCACACCCAATGTGCCTGGGCACAAGTACATGCTATCAGGTAGTGTTTTATTATTATTATGGTCAAGGGTTTTTTGTTTGAGAGCGACCCCTAAACCGAGACATAGGGGTGCATATCAGGGCATGATGGTCATTGCGCATCCCTTATGTCTGTGGCATTGGAGCCACTCTCGGGCAAAAAGCTCTCTATTATTATTATTATTAGCGGAAAGGCTCTTTTAGCCCAAGGTGTGCCAAATCAAATCCTCTCAAGTGTGCTCAGTGCACATCCGATGATTAGGATCAGTGCCTTGGTTTTACCAATCGTCGGATGCATACTGACACCTTAGGCATTGGAGAGGATCCAGATCCTAATCGGAACCTAAGGTGTACCAACAATTACACACATTATATTTTTTTTACTGTTCATATTCTATATTTTTATTGTTTTCTCGGTCTTCTTAAATAAATGAATAAAAAATGAGGATGCATATAAACGTGGTAGATGCCCTACTGCCTTAGGTTCAGAAAATACTATCCTTGGATAAAGGTATAAAGAAAAGAAAAGGGTTTGCGGCTTTTTAGATGGACTGATGTAATGGTTTTTTTTTTTTCCGGTAAATAAAAGAGTGGTTGGCATTGACATGACAGGTTTTCTTAAGAAACAATATACTAAAGTAAACAATTTAGGAAAAAGAATTAAAATGAATTTATATGCACCTATCTATTTTCATGCAAGAACATTGATCAAATTGGCAAACTAAAAATGCCAAAAAATTCGAATTCAGAGCTAATAACATTGATTCAATTGGCATTGACATAATAGGAATACTTTGTCTTATGAAGCAGGATCATTATAATAAATATGAAATTTTTGATAGGATTCATTTCAAGAGATGCAATGTGAGAGAAATTCAAACGTTATAAACTTTCGAAAAAAAAAATGTTTCAAAAACATTTGATAGTGCACAGAAGTGATACCCTCTATTTCCAAATCTTTGATTAACTTGGCAAAAAATGATACAGAAGTAGTAGACTATGAAAACAGGATCAAAAGCTATTCTGTTTACCTTTTTGTTCCCAGTTTTTGGTGCTATGAAGAGATTGGATTCACTTCTAATGCTAGGGTTCATGCTTCCTCCAATAGCATATTGTGCCCAACCTTGGTAAAGATTGTTCACCACATGTGCATACCCATGGCGGATCCTGCAATTTTTGTATGTGTAATTTGCAAAAATAGAAACAAAGGAATAAGAAAGAGAGTAGGTGACCTTAAGGGGGTAATCGAGTTGGCAAGGGATCTTCGCCTCAAGAAACATGTGATTCTGATTTCGACTCCTTTTACCTCCTTGAGGTCACTCACACGGGGCGTTTAGTGCTTTTCACTGCTTCCAGTGAAAGTTGAATGGTTCTCATTCAACTGTGGTATGACCCAATTCATACGGTTGTGGGGTCAATATGGACCAGTTGGAATAGTCAAGCTGAAAGCCTAGAAATCCATCGTTGGCAAAAAAAGAAAGAAAAAGAGAGAGAGTAGGGTGAGGAATCTATTTACCTTGGCATGCGTTGATTGCAATTGGGACCAAAATAGTTGAAGGCTATAGTTACCCTCATGTTTTTGTCCTGTGAGAAACTATCATCGTGACCCAAAAGCATCACCTTATCATGGTTCCGAAACCAATTGTTTGAGACAGTTACATCGGTAGAGCCACGGGTGATATCGATGAGACCATCTTGACACTGATAAAAGGTGTTGTGATCAATCCAAACTTTTGAAGATCCAACAAGGCGAATTGCATCACCATCGACCTGTTGTAGTTTCACAATTTTTGCTCCAGGACCCATCACTGAACCAGGAGCTTGGGAATGGCAGTGGTGAAACCTCAGGTTGTGGATGATGACATTGCTCACCTGATCCACATATTATTGTCAACAAAAAATTTTGTCATTTGATCTAAAATAAATGACCAAATTATGCAAGGGCAAGAAATCGCTACCTCATCGCATAGCCCCTAATCAATGCGGGGACTAATGAGAATGCATGTAGGAGCATCAACACTCATGGGATTTTTGTAATTCACATGGAATGGGGTGATAATTTCACTCGAAATTGAACTTGGTGTAATAACCAATAAGGTGCAAGGTCTATCTAGGCCAGATTGGACAGGGTTCCTCAACACAAGGAGTGGGTGAACTCACTGAACAAACTGAAAGTGCAGCATTTGGCAAGGCTCTTTTCCGACCATGCCCCTCTTCTCATCAATTTTGAAACTTCTCAGTTTAGGGTAGTTTTAAATTTCAGAAAATGTGGCTGTCTCAAGATCCATTTTTACATATGGTTAAACAATCCTAGGATGGTCCAGCTTATGGGAGTGAATTAAGCAAATTCGCCTTCAAGTTAAGAAGACTTAAAGAAATACTCAAAAGTATGGACTCGTAAGCCTTTATGTCTGGTGCAGGAGCCACGCAACCAGGTTATGTAGCTTTATTTTTTTGCATAAAGTTTTAAAGATATATAAAGGCCTAGGGGTGTCAATAGGTTAATTAAGCTGAATTGGTTTCAGTTGGGCTTAATTGGTCCCAATTAATTTAAGTCCTTATACCATGTCCACCCTTTTAGGTAACATAGGCAAGGGTAATGACATATTTCATCTATTTGCTCAATCTGTTTCTTGTCCATAATTAGACTCAATTTAATTGGACTAATCGGGTTATAATTGGAATTTAAATGGCTAATTAACTAATTGAACCATAAACGATCCTTAGATGGGCTATAATTGGGTTAAACAGGCATAAAAGAGGCTAAGCGAACTATAAAAGGTCAGTTATCAATCAGTCACAATATATAGTCAATCTTCGTTGGGCCACTACCTTGCACCCGGACCCGTTCAATTATTAATCGGTAGGTGCTTGAACCGACATGTTTAATAATTGGTCCAGCCAGTATTAAGCTTCAACTGGTTAATTCAGATGGGCCTATCGGTGCAGGCCAACTTTTGACACCCCTATGACAGTCAATTAAGGTGCAAAACTCTGGTATGCACCATAATTATTTAAGTGTGGAAAGGTGCATGGTCTCAGGTTCGATTCTCCATCTGTGCATCTCCGATTTAAGTAGAGATCGTGGCTGTGGATTGCTACACTAGTCTTCCCGAGGATTAGTCGAGGTGTGCATAAGCTGACCCGAACACCTTGATTAACAAAATTGAAAAACAAAAAAAAATTAAGGTGCAAAACTCAAATTACACAAGAGTGAGTGAAAGATGATTCGTTACCCCATTGAGCAAGAAACATGCACCATGAGCTATTTGAACATTGGCACCACGTCCATCGATGGTGATATAACTACCAACAATAAGTGGCTTTTGGAACTTGATGAGCATATCCCTTTGGAAGGTAATCCACACCTTCCCTCTAATTTTTGTCACTCCATACCTCAATGTCCCAACCTTTGGATTCAAAGGATCATCACTTGGGTCCGTAACTTTGTAATATGTTACCCCCACACCAATGTTATTAGTCATCTTCCCAGCAAATCCAACCGAGCATTTAGCCAGATTTTGCCTCTTGTTTCGCCAATTAGCATCCCTACGCCAGCAGCGATCAATCACATTTAGACTAAAACTTAAGTTTGCTAGGAAGATTAGGAGAATAGCAGTAGCGAAAAATCGCGAAATTTGGGGCCTCATGGTTTTTAATCTTCTTCACTAATTGCAGATATAACAGTAAAGCCAGACAATGATTCTGATAATGTCAATGGGAATTTGTAAATTTGAACCCTGGGTGAAGGTTTTGAGCTCTGAGAGAGAAAAGAGAGTACTTGTGTGTATATATATAAACAAACGGTCTCAGCCTTTATTACAAATAAATAAATAAAATAAAAGAACGCGCTAAGCTTCTTAATTTATTTATTAAAAACAGTATTAAGTTCTTCATTTATGCTTTAAGTTATGTCCTTTAGTAATTGTCATAGCTGTTATTAATGTGGAA
Source organism: Macadamia integrifolia (assembly GCF_013358625.1). Lineage (NCBI taxonomy): Eukaryota > Viridiplantae > Streptophyta > Magnoliopsida > Proteales > Proteaceae > Macadamia > Macadamia integrifolia. The sequence continues at coordinate 394,501 of NW_024869847.1, forward strand.
AATGAAGCTTCAAATTCACCACGGATCTTGCTTCTTGGATGAATACGCGTTTCCATGAAAGCTATTTCATTCTTCCAAATATATATATAAAAGAACATTTTGTTTTCTTATAGAAAAAGATAATTTGTTTCCTTTCTTTTTTGGGAAGAGTGGATGTTCGATTAGGGGCATAAATTTGGCACTGATTACCCGAACCCACCTTAATCCACCCTGAGCCCAAATAAGGCCCGGGCTAAGTTTTCTAACCCCGAGGGCAGTTAGGATTGAAAATCATTAACCCTAGATCAGGGTTGGGTCCGGCCTAGACTGAGACCTAGGCCCGGCCGACCCAACCCTGATTTTTTAACTTGATTATATAATATGTTTAATATATATATATATATATACATAACATATTGTAAAATATAAACCCATCACNTGTGTAATTTGCAAAAATAGAAACAAAGGAATAAGAAAGAGAGTAGGTGACCTTAAGGGGGTAATCGAGTTGGCAAGGGATCTTCGTCTCAAGAAACATGTGATTCTGATTTCGATTCCTTTTACCTCATTGAGGTCACTCACACGGGGCGTTTAGTGCTTTTCACTGCTTCCAGTGAAAGTTGAATGGTTCTCATTCAACTGTGGTATGACCCAATTCATACGGTTGTGGGGTCAATATGGACCAGTTGGAATAGTCAAGCTGAAAGCCTAGAAATCCATCGTTGGCAAAAAAAGAAAGAAAAAGAGAGAGAGTAGGGTGAGTGGTTCTCATTCAACTGTGGTATGACCCAATTCATACGGTTGTGGGGTCAATATGGACCAGTTGGAATAGTCAAGCTGAAAGCCTAGAAATCCATCGTTGGCAAAAAAAGAAAGAAAAAGAGAGAGAGTAGGGTGAGTGGTTCTCATTCAACTGTGGTATGACCCAATTCATACGGTTGTGGGGTCAATATGGACCAGTTGGAATAGTCAAGCTGAAAGCCTAGAAATCCATCGTTGGCAAAAAAAGAAAGAAAAAGAGAGAGAGTAGGGTGAGGAATCTATTCACCTTGGCATGCGTTGATTGCAATTGGGACCAAAATAGTTGAAGGCTATAGTTACCCTCATGTTTTTGTCCTGTGAGAAACTATCATCGTGACCCAAAAGCATCACCTTATCATGGTTCCGAAACCAATTGTTTGAGACAGTTACATCGGTAGAGCCACGGGTGATATCGATGAGACCATCTTGACACTGATAAAAGGTGTTGTGATCAATCCAAACTTTTGAAGATCCAACAAGGCGAATTGCATCACCATCGACCTGTTGTAGTTTCACAATTTTTGCTCCAGGACCCATCACTGAACCAGGAGCTTGGGAATGGCAGTGGTGAAACCTCAGGTTGTGGATGATGACATTGCTCACCTGATCCACATATTATTGTCAACAAAAAATTTTGTCATTTGATCTAAAATAAATGACCAAATTATGCAAGGGCAAGAAATCGCTACCTCATCTCATAGCCCCTAATCAATGCGGGGACTAATGAGAATGCATGTAGGAGCATCAACACTCATGGGATTTTTTTGATTCAAATGGAATGGAGTGATAATTTCACTCGAAAATGAACTTGGTGTAATAACCAATAAGGTGTAAGGTCTATCTAGGCCAGATTGGATAGGGTTCCTCAACACAAGGAGTGGGTGAACTCACTGAACAAACTGAAAGTGCAGCATTTGGCAAGGCTCTTTTCCGACCATGCCCCTCTTCTCATCAATTTTGAAGCTTCTCAGTTTAGGGTAGTTTTAAATTTCAGAAAATGTGGCTGTCTCAAGATCCATTTTTACATATGGTTAAACAATCCTAGGATGGTCCAGCTTATGGGAGTGAATTAAGCAAATTTGCCTTCAAGTTAAGAAGACTTAAAGAAACTCTCAAAAGTATGGACTCGTAAGCCTTTATGTCTGGCGCAGGAGCCATGCAACCAGGTTACGTAGCTTTATTTTTTTGCATAAGGTTTTAAAGATATATAAAGGCCTAGGGGTGTCAACAGGTTAATTAAGCTGAATTGGTTTCAGTTGGGCTTAATTGGTCCCAATTAATTTAAGTCCTTATACCATGTCTACCCTTTTAGGTAACATAGGCTAGGGTAATGATATATTTCATCTATTTGCTCAATCTGTTTCTTGTCCATAATTAGACTCAATTTAATTGGACTAATCGGGTTATAATTGGAATTTAAATGGCTAATTAACTAATTGAACCATATACGATCCTTAGATGGGCTATAATTGGGTTAAACAGGCATAAAAGAGGCTAAGCGAACTATAAAAGGTCAGTTATCAATCAGTCACAATATATAGTCAATCTTCGTTGGGCCACTACCTTGCACCCGGACCCGTTCAATTATTAATCGGTAGGTGCTTGAACCGACATGTTTAATAATTGGTCCAGCCAGTATTAAGCTTCAACTGGTTAATTCAGATGGGCCTATCGGTGCAGGCCAACTTTTGACACCCCTATGACAGTCAATTAAGGTGCAAAACTCTGGTATGCACCATAATTATTTAAGTGTGGAAAGGTGCATGGTCTCAGGTTCGATTCTCCATCTGTGCATCTCCGATTTAAGTAGAGATCGTGGCTGTGGATTGCTACACTAGTCTTCCCGAGGATTAGTCGAGGTGTGCATAAACTGGCCCGAACACCTTGATTAACAAAATTGAAAAACAAAAAAAAATTAAGGTGCAAAACTCAAATTACACAAGAGTGAGTGAAAGATGATTCGTTACCCCATTGAGCAAGAAACATGCACCATGAGCTATTTGAACATTGGCACCACGTCCATCAATGGTGATATAACTACCAACAATAAGTGGCTTTTGGAACTTGATGAGCATATCCCTTTGGAAGGTAATCCACACCTTCCCTCTAATTTTTGTCACTCCATACCTCAATGTCCCAACCTTTGGATTCAAAGGATCATCACTTGGGTCCGTAACTTTGTAATATGTTACCCCCACACCAATGTTATTAGTCATCTTCCCAGCAAATCCAACCGAGCATTTAGCCAGATTTTGCCTCTTGTTTCGCCAATTAGCATCCCTACGCCAGCAGCGATCAATCACATTTAGACTAAAACTTAAGTTTGCTAGGAAGATTAGGAGAATAGCAGTAGCGAAAAATCGCGAAATTTGGGGCCTCATGGTTTTTAATCTTCTTCACTAATTGCAGATATAACAGTAAAGCCAGACAATGATTCTGATAATGTCAATGGGAATTTGTAAATTTGAACCCTGGGTGAAGGTTTTGAGCTCTGAGAGAGAAAAGAGAGTACTTGTGTGTATATATATAAACAAACGGTCTCAGCCTTTATTACAAATAAATAAATAAAATAAAAGAACGCGCTAAGCTTCTTAATTTATTTATTAAAAACAGTATTAAGTTCTTCATTTATGCTTTAAGTTATGTCCTTTAGTAATTGTCATAGCTGTTATTAATGTGGAAAATGAAGCTTCAAATTCACCACGGATCTTGCTTCTTGGATGAATACGCGTTTCCATGAAAGCTATTTCATTCTTCCAAATATATATATAAAAGAACATTTTGTTTTCTTATAGAAAAAGATAATTTGTTTCCTTTCTTTTTTGGGAAGAGTGGATGTTCGATTAGGGGCATAAATTTGGCACTGATTACCCGAACCCACCTTAATCCACCCTGAGCCCAAATAAGGCCCGGGCTAAGTTTTCTAACCCCGAGGGCAGTTAGGATTGAAAATCATTAACCCTAGATCAGGGTTGGGTCCGGCCTAGACTGAGACCTAGGCCCGGCCGACCCAACCCTGATTTTTTAACTTGATTATATAATATGTTTAATATATATATATATATATACATAACATATTGTAAAATATAAACCCATCACCCAATTTTGTTAAAAATCTATGGAAATGATGTCTCATTTAGCATTGATGTATGTTAAAAATACACAAAAAAGTGGGATAAATGTAAGAACCTGACCCAATCCGGCCGCCCTGAGGGTGGGTTAGGGTTGATTTTCTAGGCTCTAACCCAATTAAAGGGATGGAAGGTTGGGCTTGGGTTTTAAGAAACCTAGTTCAATCCGGCCCTATTTCACCCTTAGTCGCAACCCAAGTAAGTTACAAAAGCATGGCAACCTATTTTTCATTACTTAAAAGGCAATATAGAATGGTCCTTGGTTGTACCATTGTAAAGACCAATGGGAGGGTAGTAGGCTGAAACATTATTAGAAACAGGTTATGGGAGACGAGGTGGTCTTTGAAATAACCTAGAGGGGGGTGAATATATTATATTAGTGGAAATTCGATACTCTTAGAAATTATTATCCCAAGTGTGATCGTAAATGAAAACGCAGAATGAAATAAATGACTCACAATCATATAACACTAAGAATTATAGTGGTTCGACTCAATCTAAGCCTAATCCACTCCCTACAAGAATCCTCTTGTGAGGTATTCCACTATTTCTCCTTTTCAATATAGTAGGCAGGGAAGAAAACTTTTACAATCTTTTTACAGATAAGAGTATCCTTACAAATCCCCTTTTACAAGTAGAGAGGCGTCTTTACAATCTTCTTTACAGGTAGAGAGACACCTTACTCTTTTCAAGATAAGAGGATCCTTACATAATCCTAAATACAATCTAGAATTATAAAAACAGAAAGTTTGAGAGAGTGGAATAAAGAGGAATACCTCTGGTGTGGTGCAAATGATGATTATGCAAATGAAATGAACACCTTTTAAACAGTCTTCTCTGTAGCTCTGATATGCCCAACGAGAATGTGGAAGACTTAATGGAGACTTGAGCTTTTCTTTTTGGGATTGGTGAAGACCAACACCGCTCAAGTGATTCGAATGCCTTTATGAAATAAATAGCTCACAACTTTACTCTTAATGCTCAGACTTAATTGATAATAAATTATGAGCATCTTAGGTATTTATAGGTGAGATTAGGAGAGTTTTTTAGGCAGTAAATTAAACTCTAATGGTCATATTCTGGGTCCAACGGTCGACCACCATCGGTAGCCGATCGATCGAAAAGAGTCATTGGAGATTTAAAAAAAAAAAAAACTAGCCATTGGAAGTGATCTAGACAGGTGCCGATCGACCTTCTACAGTTCTGTCCTATTTTTTACAGACAACTGTCATGTTGACCAATCGTCAGTATTTCGGCCATAACTCTTTAGTCTGACATTGGATTAACCCAATTCAAGTTGTGTTGGAATTGTGACTTGATTTCTTAAAACTTCCATGGGGGTCCATCTCCTGATACTGACTCTAAGGTTTTCCAAAATACACTTGAGTTTGGGGATAGTGATTTTTACAGAAAATCACATAGAACATGTATTTCTAATTATGTTCTACAGCACCTATGGACTTTCAGTTAGGTCAAAGAATATCCTATAGTCATTCTAGTATGATGATATGTGATGCATGAAGTGCATGCAAATATACATGTAGAGAATACACTATACAAGGAGTACTAGACTATCCTAGGGTTTTCATCTTAACTTGAGTCTTAAAGTCTTCATCAGGGCTTGATGATTCCTCTTTTGTCTTTCATCTTCTAAGTCTTCATCTTATCTTAAAGCTTCCATTTTCTTGATCTTCATTTCATGACTTGATTCATATGCATAGCTTGAGCTATCTTCTTGTACTAACCACCACTTAGCATACATAGTTAAAGCTATGGTTTGTTTGTTATTACCAAAACATTTAAAGGAGTTTAGGCATATTCCCAACAATCTCCCCCTTTTTGGTGATGACAAACAACCATAAGAAATGATAGTGAAATATATAGAATTTAAATGCAGGTAATCACATATCATTTCAAAGACAAGATTTCCATAAAAGTAATACTTTCTCCCCCTCTTTTCAATAGCAAAAAGGTTGGCATGGAAAAAGGTAAGATATGTGCTACAAATTATAAAGTAGATGATCCCCCTGAATATGTGCTAGAATTAAAATAAGATATCCACCATTAAAAACATACCACATTAAAATAAGCATCACTTTAGCAGTGCAACACATAGGATTCCACAGAAAAATAAAAGGAAAAAAAAAATTGAGTTCTAGCTCAAACATAAAATAGAAATAGAGGTTTAAACATAACGGTCATAAAACACATCTTATAAAAGAATAATGATCATCCTATTCTTATCCATTCTCATCTTCAGCTTCATCTTCATCTTCTTCTTCTTCTTACTCTTCTTCTTGGAGGAGCTTCAAGATTTCATTCTGCTTTCTCTCCATTTTCTCTAACTAAGCAAGAATGATATTACCAAATTTCTCAAGATTAGCAACAGTCGCATAGGCGGTAGAGTCATCACTCCCTTGACCTTATGGCTGACTTGGTCTAGCAGCAGTCTTCTTTGAAGCATTGGTCTTCCTAGGAAGGTGGTTCATCTTGCGAATGGTTGAGATGTCAATCTCTTGGGAAAAAGGCTCAAAGATTTCATCAAAGAAATCCACATGAGAATAATCCAGAACTTGACAAATCTGTCTTCTATAGGGAAGATTTCCTTTCTAAAGCATGTCTTCATTGGCAATCATAGTTTTTGAGCAGGATGTAGGGAAGATTGACGCTCACGGTCTTATAAACACAGTAGGTAAGGTATGCATGGAAATGTGAGACCTCATCTCTTTGACCACCCTTTGGCAAGATGTAGTAGGAGATGATGAGGTTGACTATCCGCACCAAATTTGTAAGTTTAGTGGCTTTGATCTTGTGGGTGTTGGCATAGTTTTTCATAATATTTGAGTAGACTGTGTCAATGTCCATAAACTTTTCAATGTAGGTCTTGGGTTGGTATTATTTAAGGTCACCTTCTACAGATATGTCAAGGATTTCTCCCAACATCATAATATCTATGTCAATGTGAACACCCTTCACATAGGAATAAACTTGAAGAGTTTCTTCTTCCCAAGAGAGGGTAAGGTTGCAGAAAAACTTTTTTACCAAATGGGGGTAGCACTTGGTCTCTAGTTTGAGTATGTTTCCCCAACCCAAAGCATCAAAGTGGTCTTTGATTGCATACCTGGTGAGAGAAACTGTGTTTATGTTTCTTCCTTGCTCAATCTGCTGAGGGATGAACATCTCCCATGATTCTCGAGTAATAGATGAGGAGAACCATTTGTCTCCACTTGGAACCTTCCTTTTCCCTTTTTGTGTAATGTGCTTCCTTGCCTTGGTAGGATGTTGAGACTCCATGGAGAGGAAGAGCCAAGAGTTTGAAGGAAAACAAGGACTTTTGGGAATAAGAGTCAAGATCTTTGTAGATCTAGGTTTTAGATGGAGTCTAGGCTAGGGTTTTGGAAGAGGAATAGTCGAAATAGGGTTCTTAGTGATTTTGGGTCTCTTAAAGTGAAAAAAAGGGTGCAAAAGATCGAGTTTTAAAGGTCTCAAATCACGATTTTCGACGGTGGTGGTCAACCAAACGACCATTTGGTTAGAGGCAGTCAACCAACTCATTTTTAACAGTCGACCGGCAAATGGTTTGGTGACTAGCGATCGACCGGTGATTCAGGGGTGGTCAAACATTATCTGCAGGATTTTCCAAAAAATCCAAAAAAAATGGTTTTTTAAGGGGGTTTCAGATCCGGTCTCTCAGAGGCTTGAATATGCATGATACCAAAGATTTATTCTTCACCCAAATGGGTTGCAAATTCCAAGCTCCAACTTTCTTCACCTAGAGGTTTAGTACAGATATCATAAACTCACATTCACGTGCTTTTCAAATATTTAAAAATTCTTTTTACAGCAATGAGGTGAGATTTCTTAGGATCGGCTTGAAATATAGCACATGCATATACACTGTACATGATGTTTGGTATACTTGCTGTTAGATATAGAAGGCTACCAATCATACCTCTATATCTAGTGACATCCTCAGAAATACCATTTTCATCCTTGGTGAGTTTCAAGGATGAACTCATCGGAGAGTCTAAAGATTTTTTACTATTAATGTCAAATTTCTTTAGAAGCTCCTTAGTGTACTTACTTTGGTTTATAAAATTGCCATTATCAGTCTGTTTAATCTGATATCCTAAGAAGAAGTTCAATTCTCCCATCATACTCATTTTGAATTCATTGTTCATCTTTTTGCTAAAGTCAGTAAACATTTTTTCATTAGTTGAGTCAAAGATGATATCATCTACATAAATTTGAACAATGAGTATGTCTTCTTTCTTATTTTTCACAATAAAGTAGTGTCAATCCTCCCCCTTGAGAAGCCACTTTCGATGAAGAAAGAACTCAATCTTTCATACCAAGCTCTAGGAGCTTGTTTAAGTCCTTAGAGGGCTTTCTCAAGTCTGAAAACATGGTTTGGAAACTTTGGATTTTCAAAATCAGGGGGTTGAGCTACATACACCTCTTCTTGAATGTATCCATTCAAGAAGGCACTTTTTACATTCATTTGATATAATTTAAAATTCTTATGGTATGCAAAAGTGAGTAGCATTCTAATGGATTCTAGTCTTACTATAGGTGCATAGGTTTCATTATAATCTATTCCTTCTTGTTGATTAAACCCTTTGGCTACTAATCTAGCTTTGTTTCCTACTATGTTTCCATCTTCATCCAGTTTATTATGAAAAACCCACTTGGCACCAATGATGGTGTGGTGGTCAAGTTTTAGGATAAGTTCCCATACCTTGCTTCTTTCCAACTGGTGAAGCTCTTCTTGCATAGCAACAATCCAATCACTGTTTTTTAGTGTTTCTTCTATGTTCTTGGGTTCAAACCTTAAGAATAAATGCAGTATGGTTACATATCTCTTGGGATTTAGATCTAGTTTGGATTTCTCCATCTAGACCCCCTATAATGTTTTCTAATGGATGATTTCTATGTGGAATAACTTCCTTAGGAAGTGTTTTTACTTTTTTGAAAGTAATTTCTTTTGCTTTAACTTTAGGATCATCAAGCGAGACAGCATTCACTTTGTTCTTTATCTCATCAAACATAGTATCATCATCATCAACAAAAGATTTATTTAAGTCATTAGGTAGTGATTCATCAAATCTAACATTCATGGATTCTTCAACCATTAATGACTTTTTATTAAAGACTATATATGCTCTTCTATTGAGAGAATATCCTAAGAGTATTCCTTCATCAAATTTTGCATCAAATTTTCTAAGATGGTTTTAGTGTTTAGGATGAAACACTTATAACCAAATATCCTAAAGTAGTCCACCTTTGGTAGTTACTGAAGTACAACTCATATGAGGTATTGGAAAGCAATGGTCTGAGAATTATTCTATTTAGCACATAGCAAGTTGTATTTACAGCTTCAGCCCAAAAATATTTAGGCAAGGAATACTCATCGAGCATTGTCTTAGCCGTCTCTTGTAGTGACCTATTTTTCCTTTTAACAACCCCAGTAGATTGAGGTGGTCTAGGAGCAGAGAAGTTTCTATACTTATTGCAATATAAGTCAAACTGACTTATGTTGTCAGACTCTCCTCCATGGTCACTCTTCACAGAGGTTACTATGTACCCTTTCTAATTTTTTAATCTATTACATAAAGTTACAAACTTATCAAATGCGTCATTTTTATTTTTGAGAAAAATAATCCATATGTATCTAGAGTAGTCATCCACAATTACAAAAGTAAAAGTTTTACCATCCATAGTAGATACATTAATAGGTCCAAACAAATCCAAATGAAGGAGTCCCAATGGTCTTGAAAAAGAAACAATGTTCTTCGACTTATGAGAAACTTTAGTTTGTTTGCCTTTTTGACAAGCATCACAAAAACTATTTTTCACATATTTGATCTTAGGAAGGTTCCTAACAAGATCCTTGGATGCAATCATTCAGATTAACTTGATATTTACATGTTTAATCTTTCAATGACATAATGAGGATTCACTATGGTTAGAAACCAAACATGCATTTAATGGACTTGTTTCCTCAAGCATGCAAACATAAATATTGTTCTTCCTAGATCCTTTTAAAATGAGATCATTATTAGCATTTTTAATATAACAATGAGAGATATCAAACTCTAGTTTATATCCAATAGCACATAGCTAACTCACACTCAGAAGATTGTAATTGAGGTTTTTCACATAATAAACATTAGAAATAGAAATACCTACTAGTTTTATCTTTCCAATTCCAGTAATTTTTCCTCTGCTGTCATCTCCAAAGGAGACCCATTCTCCATCATAGTCCTGTAAACTTGAGAATAGTTGTTGCATGACATGTGTTTGGAGCTTCCACTGTCGATTATCCATTTGGCTTCCACCTTAATCTTCAAGCATACCTACAACAGCAGTTCAGTTATACATTGGTCCCCATAATCTCATGGGTTCGTTATTGTTAGTGTTAAATGTTCCTATTGGGACCCAAGTGATTTTGTACTTTTTAGGTCTTAGGTTTTGCCTTTGAGATGACCTTAGGTTTCTTTGAGCCCTTGAGGCTCAAATTACCCATTTGGTCTTTGAGGAGCATAATACCTTTGAAGTCTATAGGACCTTTGGGTTTGGTATTTCTCATAAGGTCTATAGGACTCTTGAGGGTAATTCCTATAGTCTTGGTATTGCCTTTGGATCCTCTCATTTAAGTAACCCCTTTATGGTTGTGGTCTTATATATTTAGGCATAGGTCTAGAGTCTTCTTGAGCCATATATTGTCTTCTTTGGGGTGTGTAATAGTAAGCATGGTTGATTTTGGTTCTTAGTCTCTCATTTTGAGAGTTTGTGGTCTTTCTTTTCTTATCATAGCATTGGTTCATAGAATGCCATGTTTTCTTACAAAAGTCACATTTCACATAAGAGGTGGATGGTTGGTTACCTTGGTCACTCCTTCTTGGATTCTCATTTTGCTTTTCATTTCTCCTAAATGGATTGTGTCCATCATAACCTAGTCCTTCTCTTTCATTAGGACTTTTCCTTTGAGATCCAAGGAGGTTGTCAAGGTTCCTTTGCCCTTGGATAAAAGTGCAAAGGGTGGAGTAGAGTTTTCTTCTTCAAGTTCACTTAATTTTGAGGTTAGTGCATCTACTCTTTTGTTGAGTATGTCAAATTTTTTTTTTAGATTATTTTTATCTAGTTTTAATTTTAGAATCTCTTCATATAAGGCCCTGAAGGCTTCTTGAAGTTCTTCATTTGAGTCATTTATGAGAGAATTAGATTGGGTTTGACATACCTCTTGATCTTCATCTCCTAGAGCCATCAAGGCTAGGTTGGTAACTTCTTCTTCAGATTCACTCTTTTCTTCTTTATCACTCGAGTCTCATGCTGCTGTAAAAGTTTTCTTCTTTGGTTTGTGTGGGTAGTCGGTTCTGAAATGTCCAGATTTTCTACATTCGAAACATATAACATTTTTAGAAGAAATTTTCTTAGTTTTGGATTTTGACTTACCTTTATCTCCATAGGACTTGTCACTATGAGACTTGTTCTTGTATGGCATTCTTCCCTTTTTCTTGAGAAATTTGTTAAACTTTCTCGTGATGAGAGAGATTTCTTTTTCAATGTCGAAGTCTTCTTTCTCATCGTCATCGTTTACTTCCTCAACAATTTGAGAAGACTTTAGAGCTATGGTCATTCTTTTATTTTCAGAGGTTGGCTTATCAACTTTTAACTCTACTTCATGGGTTTGCAAGGATCCTAAAAGATAGTCGAGTGATAACTTTATTATTCTTTACTTTTTCAATGGCTATCTTCTTAGGCCTCCAAGCAGTTGGTAAAGCTCTTAAAATTTTTCTGACCTCCTCATCATTGGTATAAGTTTTGCCTAAACTCTTAAGACTATTTACAGTTTCAGTAGAACGAGTAAATATAGAAGTTATGGATTCATCTTCTTTCTTAAAGAATGACTCTTAATCAGAGACAAGTTGATCTACCTTTCTTTCCTTTACCTCTTTTGTACCTTCATGTATGACTATGAGCATATTCCAAATTTCTTTGGCTATGTCACATACTATGGCCAGGTTGAATTCTTACTCGTTAAGGGCACACACACTGAAGGAATGTGATTGCTCAAAAGTTGTATTAGATGAGGACTATGTCATTTACTGTCCACTCCCTTTTTTCCTTTGGTATTGTCTTTCCATTTACAACTTTGGTAATGGTGTATGGTCCATTCTCTATAGCCCTCCATACGAGAATGTTATGTCCATATACTGCACTTTCATAAAGAAAATTTTTCTACATTAAAGTAAGGGGGTCTCGAGGCATTCATGCCCTCTGGTGGTCCTTGGGATATGGCCATGGTTTTTGACTCACTATTAAGACTGAAATAGTCCTAAATAAATTGAGCTCCCACTCTGATACCAATTGAAATAACCTAAAGGGGGTGAATAGGTTATACTAGTGAAAATTCGATACGCATAAAAATTATTATCCCAAGTGTGATTGTAAATGAAAATATGGAATAAAATAAATGACTCACAATAACACATATTAAGAATTACAGTGGTTCGACTCAATCTAAGTCTAGTCCACTCACTATAAGAATCTTCTTGTAAGGTATTCCACTAGTTCTCCCTTTCAGTACAGTAGATAGGGAAGAAAACATTTACAATCTTTTTATAGATAAGAATATCCTTACAAATCTCCTTTTACATGCAGAGAGACACATTTACAATCTCCTTTATAGGTAGAGAAACATGTTACACTTTTTAGGATAAGAGGATCCTTACACAATCCTAAGTATAGTCTAGAATTGTAAAACAAAAAGTTTGAGAGAGTGGAATAAAGAGGAATACCTCTGGTGTGGTGCAAATGACAATTATGCAAATGAAATGATGCACCTTTTAAATAATCTTCTCTGTAACTTTGATATGCTCAACGAGAATATGGAAGATTTAATGGAGACTTGAGCTTTACCTTTTGGGATTGATGAAGACCAATGCCGCTCAAGTGATTCAAATGCCTTTATGAAATAAATAACTCATAACTTTGCTCTTAATGCTCAGACTTAATTGATAATAAATTATGAGCATCTTAGGTATTTATAGGTGAGATTAGGAGAGCTTTTTAGGAAGTAAATCAGACTCTATAGGTCATATTCTGGGTCCACCAGTCAACCGCCATCGATAGTTGATCGACTGAAAAGAGCCATTGGAGATAAAAAAACTAGCCGTTGGAAGTGATCCAGATAGGTGTTGATCGATCGGGACTTTCATCCGGTCGATCAGCTATGGCCTCAGATAGGTCAGGTCAATCGAGGCTTCCATTCGATCGACCGCCTATAGTTCTGTCCTGTTTTTGACAAACAATTATCATACTAACTAGTCGTTAGTATTTTGGGCATAACTCTTTGGTTTGACATCGGATTAACCCGATTCAATTTGTGTTGGAATCGTGACTCGATTTTCTACAACTTCCACAGGGGTTCATCTCCTAATACTGAGTCTAAGGTTTTCTAAAATACCCTTGAGTCTGGGTATATTGACTTTCACAGAAAGTCACATAGAACATGTATTTTTAATTATGTTCTTCACCACCTATGGACTTCCAGCTAGGTCAAGGAATGTCCTATAGTCATTATTATATGATGATATGTGATGCATGAAGTGCATGCACATATACATATAAAGAGTACTATGAGGGTAGTGGCCAGAAGAGATGTGTCGTGTTCCTCCTTTGTGGGGAGGAAAAAAGCTTGGTGTCTATTCTGTCCTCTCTCCTCTTTTTCCCTTTCATGAGGGAGGGATGTGTCGTGTGTGATTACCCTATGGGCCCCACACCACCATATCGTCACTCAAAGATATGTGGAGGCCTACTTCGGAAGAATGTAAAATTCATCATTCTAGATGGGGATTTGATGATGGTTCAATACAGGGATCAGGATCATGCAAAAGGGTTTGGAGTCGCCACCAAGGATTATAGGCCTAGGACCCAAGGGTGGGCCTAATTCCTAAGAAGAGGGCCTGAAAGTTGGTATGGTCTAGAGATTTAGGGTTAGTGTTAGGTTGTAGAGTTGGGAAGGTATTAGGCACCTAATCTACCCAGTTCAACCGGTCTTCCTACTAGATGCTTAAGAACGAATATTTTTCACAATTATTCCTATTCTGCATATAAGGCTAAGTTATCACACATATGTATATTGAATGAATTTAAATAATTATATACACTAAAACAAGGTCTATATAAAGTCTATATTATACTAATTTTGGTAAGAAATTATACCTGTGCTTGACCCTTGTTTCTCTTAGCTCAGGGGAAGATGGTTTTGACCTCCAACTTTCAGGCCACTACCCTCAATAAAGTCTACTGACTGTGCTTGATCAAGAGGGGTGGGACACCGATTAATGCCGGCACGAGCTATTTTTTGGATTCTCTTAGCTCAGGGGAAGATGGTTTCGACCTCCAACTTCCTTTCTCGAGAGATATTGAGTATGATGATATTCGAATAGAGTTCCAACTAGGAACGATTACTTTTGGATTTTGGCTAATGTGACACTCCAGCAGAGCTTCCGCTGGGGATAGGCTGAGGTGGCACTCCGATAGAGCTTTTGTTGGTGATAGGCTATAGGAGAGCTAGGCTAAGATGGAACTTTGGCAGAACTTCCACTAAGGATGGGCTGAAACCTAAATGGTTGAGGAACTTTGAAGGCCTGAAGAACACTTCGAAGATTCGAAGGAATCTTTCGAAGATCTCTCCGTAGACTGGAAGAACCTCAAAAAGGGGGGTGAGAGACTAAGGGAAAAATTTTTCTACTCAAAAATCTCATTAAAAAAGGCAAAGGATTGAAGAGTTTCGAAGGCCCGAAGAGCACTTCGGATCTTATGAAGATCACTCTAAAGACTTGAAAGACCTCAAGGGGAAAAAGGGAGGAGAGAGGGCAGAGCTTCTCTCACTAAGAGGCTTGGAATCTTGTGGTGTGTTGGTGTGAAAAATCAAAAGGAGGGGGTATTTATAGAATTTTTGGACCAATAGGGAGGGTAGGGGAATTCCCCTAGCCAATAGGGGCATAAAGTGATTTTTTTGGACCAATGGGGTGAAAATAAAAAATTTTGGACCAATGGGGTGGAGGGTAAAATTCTTTGGCCAATGGGGGGAAAGGTAATTTTTTTAAGCCAATAAGGTAAAAAGATTTCTTTTTGGACCAATGGGAGGTTGTGGAGTAGGGTATGCTAGCGGGATAGTGTAAAATATATAAGCGGGTGAAGAGAAAATCTCTTCACCCATCGGGGCAGTGGAATACAAATTCTGACCATTGACGACGGCACACAAGGCTGGGTAGGGGTGTACGGGGCATGCATGGATGCGTGCAGGTGGCTGGCAATGGGGGCACACTGACTGGCAAGGTGCACGGGGCATGCATGCAGACTGGTCTACTGCTACACACAGGGTAGGCTGCGGGCGTGCGCGGGGTGGCCTACTGCTGCACACAGGCTAGCCTATGGCTGCATACAGGCTGGCCTGTGGCTGTGCATGGGCTGGCCTACTGCTACGCGCGGGTTGGCCTGTGACTTTGCATGGGCTGGCCTGCGGGTGCTCGTAGGAAGGCCTGCATGCACGCAGGGGATGGCCTGCTGCTGTGCACAGGTTAGTGCACACGACATGTGCGTGAAAAAACATAATTTTCTAGGGACGATTACGAGAGATCTGACAGTCCGATTTTAACATACCATATATCCTCGGAATCCTATTTTCGAGTCCTATCCATCCGTATGGTTATCTTAACCAGATTCCTTCATA
Organism: Macadamia integrifolia; assembly: GCF_013358625.1. Lineage (NCBI taxonomy): Eukaryota > Viridiplantae > Streptophyta > Magnoliopsida > Proteales > Proteaceae > Macadamia > Macadamia integrifolia. The sequence continues at coordinate 410,155 of NW_024869847.1, forward strand.
TATGAAAAGTCAAAATTGGACCATTTTTCTCCTGCGTGGGGTTTTCGGGTTTTTTAAGTAGGGAATGTTTCTGGGTTTCCTTAGTCAATCATCTCTATTGATCAGACAAGAAATCACATCCAGAATCCGTATTTCTTCATAGCTAGAGGGGGTGATAAAATTGAGTGTTTACAAGTACACTATACAAGGAGTACTGGACTATCCTAGTGTCTTCATCTTGACTTGAGTCTTGAAGTCTTCATCATCGCTTAATGATTCCTCTTTTGTCTTTCATTTTCTAAGTCTTCATCTTGTCTTAAAAATTCCACTCTTGATTTTTGTGTCATGAATTGATTCATATGCATAGCTTGAGCTATCTTCTTGTACTAACCACCACTTAGCCCACATAGTTAAATCTATGGTTTGTTTTTTATTACCAAATTATTTAAAGGAGTTTGGGCCTATTCCCAACTGTCTTTTCATGCCCAATTGTATCTAGGAATAGAGGGCGCAACCAGGGGCAGTTCCCCCAAAAAAAATAAAAACCTTTGGATAAGAATTGGGAATTATCTTTGAGAAGAGAGTTCCAAGTTTATAATCCACTGGAGAGCCCATGACCCAAAGGAATATTGTGGTTATTACTTAATTATATTTTGGCCTGGTCTTCTGTCATATGTTTATCATCCATTAGTAGGTTGATTTTAATTGATTCTATTATGAACCGCTCGATTTTTTATCAATTCAGATGTAATGGATTTAAACAAAACTAAATGAACACATTGATTCACTATCCAACCGGATCTTCTAAATGGATTGCATTTATATGGTACCAAAAACCAATCAAAATATTAAGAATTCACAATCCGATCAAATCTCACTAAAAGGATCGATGGTAAACCACACCTCCCCTTTTTTTTCTTTTTTTTTTCTTTTTTTTGCAAATGATATGCCATTAGTAACTTTTTACCACTATTATATACATGCTCCTAACCACAAGAAAAAATAAAATCAAACAAGGGGGGGGGGGAGCAAAAACCAGAATTGAAGGAGGGAAGAAACAATCAAGATGATAAACTAAAAGTAGGGGGCAAGGTGTCTGTTTCTACTAGAATCAGGCACATCATATATTTGTGAAGAATTTTATTCCTAATCTCAAAGGATATGCTCTCATATATTTGATCATTTGTGCAAGAAGAGGAAGCCCATCTTCTTTCATTCCTTTCCCACCATATGTAATGAAGCATTGCATTAAAAGCTACCTTACCCAGAATGTTGCATGGATTTTTGTTTGAAAGAGCTCAAAATCCACCTCCACTTTCTATCAAAAGGAAGGATAACTCTAGAGCAAGGCAAACACTTTCTAAGGTTCTTTTCAAGACCGAGGAGGAAAAGGAACAGGTGAAAAATTAATATTACACAGATTCAATAGAATTCCAACAAAAGCAACAATTAAGGATAGAAATATTTCTTTGGGAAAAAAGAATTGGGTGGAAAGAGAGGTAGTCATTGATCTTTAAATAGTGAAGTAGTGATAAGGGATGACAATATTAAACTAAACAATCCTATGCCAAAAAAAAAGTAGGAGTTTTCAAATGCACAATATTTCAAGCAGAGGTTGTAGTTACTTTTTTAGATGAATCAATTAAGTCACTACAGCCTCTAGGATGCAACTGAATACATTGAAGCTTACTCCAGACCTCAACGAGAGAATTAGAAGTTCTATGGTTAGGAAGCCAAACACTATCTTGTGAGATGAAAGACACCCTCTTCAGCTATCTGAGCATGCATCATACCTAATTCTATCACCATACTTTTATATTAACACACTATCCATAGAGTGAATATGATCAGAAATGAGAGGTCGATACTTCAAGATCTTTTTCAACCCCAAGAAGCATCCATGGAGATTGAGAACAATCCCAATGAAACCGGAATTGAGATATGTGGAATACACCAAATCAACCCAAATGCTCTTCTTTTTTAAGCTTAATAATATACCAGCTTTGTTGAATTCTTTGACCTTATGTAGGCCAAGCCCCCCCCCTTCTTTTTTTGAGAGGAAAACTTAAAGGATGAAAGAACTTAAGGTCGTCACTACCCTTGCAAAGAAAAGAGGGCATATGTAATATCCCGCTTCTTAAACCCGGTCTGATTTCGTGGTTGAACCGGTTTAACTATGCAAGAACCGAGCCTGAGGATATTAGAGCGGGTTCCTTATGGGCTATGATGGCATGGGTGACCTTAAACACCGGCTGGCCCGACAAGTCCGAGCCAGTGCCAGAAGAGACGGGAGTGCCCAAACCGTGTACGTGCACCTACCATAAGGCTATGTACGGATAGAACAGGTATTATATCCGTATTTTAAGGTATATACGTATGCTACATCGTATGCTTGGGGTAGGGTCCGAGCCGAGGTCCGAACCCGGTCAAAATCCCATGTCTTGACTCTCAGGTGGGTATAACAGGTGGGTACACCCACCCACCTGAGTGACCCATCCAGCACTATTCACTTAAGTAGGAATAGTATATAAAGCTTTATGATTTCTTTTCTTTCCATTTATTACCCTCGTACGTTTGGTGAGAAAAGTAAAGAGGAGAGAGAAAAGAAAGGGAAGAAGGAAGGAAGAAGAAGAAAGGAAGGATTTCAGTGGCGCCGAAGCTAGATCTTGCCATTCCGGTGCCAGGAGAGTAATCTTCAACTCGAGATCTACAGTTGGAGGTAAGAACAGTTGGGTTTTATAAACATTCGCCATACCCAAGCTTTAAACCCTTGATTCGAGTATGGGTTCTTAAGATCTTGTAAACACCCTTTGAAATGATGAATCTAAGGTTTAATAGATGATTTATGTGTTGATCTTGAAGGATTTGAAGAAATATTGACACGGTAGAAGGAGCATTGTGAGTTGGAAGTGTTCTTGAAGGGTTGAAGTCATTCTTGAGCAAAGAAGGTATGAGGGTTCCCTCACTTGAATCTAACTTAGATCTAAGCTAGAACCATCCTATAGGACTTTAAAGGTGTGAAGAATGGGTTGAGAAAAGCCCTATTTGGATCCCCAAGGAATG
>NW_024869847.1:415999-420938 GCF_013358625.1 Macadamia integrifolia
GTATATGGGAATTATTTACAGGTAAAACTTAGTCTTCCGCTGATCTGATGAATTGATGTTAGTGTATGTATGCTGTGGTGGAATACAGTATCTGATGATCCTGGCAGGTATGGGTTAACCGGTGTTAACCCGGTCACCGCTCCGGTTCAGTGTGAACGGGGTGTGACAAATGGTGGTATCAGAGCGTGATGCTCTGCTTCACTCACAGCATACCATTAGAATCCCGTAGACTCTATAATAGGAAAATGGGGTTGGGCCAATATAAAAGCTTTGAAGATTTAAAAGTCAAAGAAAGAAAGTATAAAAGTGGAGTTATATTATAAGTTGCATTCATGGCATGCGTGAGTGTAGATAAAAGGTAGTTAGGTTGGTACTGTAACCTATAAAGTACTATTTCGACGAAATTTCGGCAGCATAACGGCGTAAAGTGGGATTTCCAAAAATTTTACACAAAACCTGATAAACAACAGATAATAATATAACCAAGGGCACGGATAGAAAAATCACATCACCACAAAACCACACAGGTACTCTACATATGAAAACACCACAACAATCCATTACCCAAAGATATTTTATTCCATAAATGAAATCAAGTTACATTGCAATTACAAGGAATGAGAAGAAATAAATATACAAGGTCTACAAAAGGGAGAAAATGGAAAAACAGCTAGTGTGGGTGAGCTAAGCCCTCACTGGTCGTCGTCATCGTCGTCGATGATTACCACGTTCGCCGGAGGCCGGGAGTTAACGTTGAGGCGGTGATCGTAATAATCGAACCTCGCGTTCACCACCTGTACCTCCCTCCGAAGCCGGCCATAGTCTGCTGAGATAGCATTGGCCCTAGTGTCCAAGTCCTGACCCAGCCTAAGGAAGGACTCCTCCAAGGTGGTCTGCCTGGAGGCAATCTCGTCCAGCCGCCTCAGTATCTGAACCTGGCCATCCTGTAAGGCCCGCATGGAGGGCGATGTACCCTCATAGTCGTAGTCCCCACTCCCGGATGGTGGGGCTGCAGCTCTGGAAGAACTAGGACCCGGACCTCTCGACTCCTGAGGTGCCTCCTCAGGGATGCTGCCGCCCATCAGATCCTCCTCCTCGTCCTGAGGAACGTAGTCCTCATCCTCCTCACTGGACTCCTCCTCTATGAGGACATCCTCTATAGGGGCAGCCCTCCTACCCCTACCTCTCCGAGTTCCTGATCTAGGAGGTGAATCCATGAGGGTATGGAGGCCCATCTTCAAGAGGTTGCTCCCATCGAACCTATCAGCTGGAGTCTTCCCCTCCTCTCCGCTCAGATCCACTCCGAAGAACTCGAAGATCCTAGTGAGGATCCTACCGTATGGGAATCCTCCGTCCTCTGGGTGGGAAGCATGGTGCTCCATCATTCGGAGGATGATATAGGGAAGGCACAAGTGCTCCCTGCCTCCCTCTGCGGCAGTGAAGATACAAAATGCGATGAAGGCCGCCATGAAACCCACCTGATTCCGATGACCTCCTCTGGGGAGCAGGTTGAACTGGATCAACCGGGCGAAGAGACGGACCTCAGGGAAGAAAGATGTCTCGGACTCCGGGCGACTGTTGCTGCCACAGATGGTCTCGTAGATGAAGTCCGGCGTCTCCAAGCTCATGAATGGTCCCTGGGGCCTACTCCTGGGGGGACTGTAGTATCGGTATCCCGCCGCTGATATGCCCAGGATACTGGCCAAGGTGCCTACCGTCAGCTGGATATCCACTCCCTTCACCAGGCTGCTGATGGTGAATTCCCCGTACTGATACGACACCTCCAGGTTGCAATAGAACCGACGGACGAGCTGCTCGTAGCACGGTCGATCTACCTGAAGAATAGAGTCCCAGCCCAATGCTGAGAACCTCTCCTGAAGCCTGGCCTTGTGGAAGTCCTCGACTACCACGGTCTTTTCCATCAACACCGACCCCTTCAGGAAGTTAGGCCAGTTGGCTGCGGCCCCTGCACTAGTGAAGTGTTCCTCATCATAGTCTGAAGGGTCAGACTGGGCAGGTGCAGGTCTCCCTGCGCGAGGAGCTGAAGTGCTGGTCTCCGCACTTTTCCGCTTAGAAGCGGTGGTCTTGCGTCGAACGCCAGAGGAAGATGGTCCTTTGCCGGTGCGTGACGACATTCTGGCAATAAGGAAAGAAAGTAGGGTTAGTACGGAAAGGAAAGGATAGCAGCATTAAGAAAGGAAAATCCAAAATCCAATTCATGCAAAACGGGAACGGTGACAATCTAGGAACGATGGGAAAACTTATGATATGAAACATGGTAGATGACAACGCATAGAAACATGCCAAAACAGTAAAATGACAGCAAAGGAGAGAATGAGTATAAATAACATGGAGGGGTTCGGTTTCGATGCACCAACCCATTTATAGGGAAGTAAAAGCTTGAACTCTAGGGTCTAGAACGAAATGCCACAGTAGTAAGATGTTGAAATTTGCAAGAACATACCCCAAATAGATTTTGGAATTCGAATAATACAAGTATGGGATGAAAATTTAAGAAACTAAGACAAAAAGAGGGATTTTCATGGAAATACATGGGGATTTCAAGCAAAATGGATGATTCGATGAAATCTAAGGTATATCTAGCGTAAAACAAGTGGAATGCATTGCAAGGAAGTCGTCAATTGGAGAAAAAGAGTAAGGATTGAAGAAACCCCCAAATTTGGAAACCTAGGGCACCAATTTGGGGTTTTCTCCAAATAAAGAGAGATAATTCCTATAAACTACAAATGAGCACAGTGGAATCATCACAAACACATGATAATACTATTCTATGGTGGAAAATATGGGAAGGAAGCTTAGAAAGTAAACTCTATACATGCATTTCACCCAAATAGAAATTCTGAGAAAAAGGAAGAAGAAGAACTTACTTGAATGAAGAAGGAGTTGACTCTTCTCTAAAGCGCCGAGTGGATGAGTGGAACCGCGAGTAGAAGCGCCGAGGAGACTCCCAAGATCGCCCAAAAGGAAAAGGAAGAAAGAGAGGGAAGAGGGTGAGAGTGACAGGCAGAACAGGGCCTGTAGGGCCCTGTTCGTGTTTTAACACGGGCAGGACCGGCGGGTCAGACCGGCGGGTCCCTACCCGCCGGTTCATCCCACCGGTTAGGACAGAAGGGGAAAATTTTAAAAATTTTGAAATTTTCCTTCTTTTTCTTTTCCCTTCTCTTCTCCTATTATGATTTCATTGATTTTTTTTATGGTGGATATTATTCCTATGATCAATATGCTATGGTCAAGTGGGACCATTAGCATGTATGTTGTGGACTTTGTCTGTATCTTGGAATTGAGCTATGATTAATTACAGGCTATCATACACTACAACACCTCATGTAATGGCATATGACTGTGTGCCTAAATCAACTCTATGGTGTTTGACCAATATGGTGTGATGTGATCCAGGTACAGGGATACGATGGTACGTACTAGATCCGGTAGTAATGCCCGAGGTACCTCGCGGGGTCCTCGTCGGGTCGGTCGACCACAAAATCCCAGGGGGTCCCGTTCTGTGGGGCATACCTCACCTCCACTACCTACAGAGACCCTTGGTCAGGGTGGGGCACATGGGGACCCACCTATGACTGCACTCCCGGACCCTCCACCGGTTATTACACCGGGAGATGTTGCTACAATAATTCAGCAGTCCCAACAAGCTTTCCAACAACAAATGCTTCAGCAACAGCAAGCATTTATGACTGCCATCCAGCAACAGTTGGATTTTTCTCAACCGGGTCAACCTCCCCGGGTACTCACTCCGCAGGACCCACCTGTAGGGTCGGGAACGGGACCACAAGTGGGTACACCTCCAATCCCACCATTCGGTATTCCTCAGCATGGGATGCCTCATCCATACTCCTACTATCCTACCTATGCTCCTAACTTCCCGGCGACGAGTAATACGTCAAGGGTAGTGGAGTCGTTCAAGAGGAACTTACCACCGGTATTCTCTAAGGTGGGGAGTGATCCTCTAGAACCGGATCAATGGATCCAAGAATTGGAGAAGATATTTGAGGTGCTTAAGTGCACGGATGCCCAGAAGCTCATTTGTGCTGGGTTACAACTCAAGAAAGAGGCAAATTCTTGGTGGCAAGCTTCCAAGCCTATATTGATGGCTGCTCATCCAGAACCTACTTGGGAACAGTTTAAGGAATTGTTCTTGGATAACCATTATCCGTGCAGTTTCAGAGATCGAAAGGAGACTGAGTTCATGGCCTTAACTCAAGGAGGTAAGACTGTCCTTGAATACCAACAGCAATTCGAGAGTTTGTTCCATTTTGCCCCTAGGCATATGCGAACAGCTGAAGAAAAGGCAGCAAGGTTCCTAAAAGGCCTGAAAGCCTCTATTGGGTCTGTGCTTGAAGTCTTGGATTTGACCGAATATGGCCAGATTGTACAGAAGGCCAAAACAATGGAAGATAAGCAAAAGGGTGAACAGTCCTCACTCCTGGACTGTGGAAGAGAACAAATCCATTCCCGGATGCGGGAAATTCCTCCAAAGCATACCGTGGATCATACAGTTCTGGGCCTATGTATAGGCAGCCCTATAGGCCATCTGGTTACCCTTCTAGGCCAGTTGGTGGTTCGGGTTTTACTTCTTTTCGCCCGAACACTAGTGTGGCACCTACAGCTTCAAGGCCACCTCGACCTCCATCTGCAGCGGGTCAAGTGCAGAGGGGCCCCGCTCCAGTTCCGACGTCTCAGGTTCGTTGTTTCAACTACCATTCATATGGGCATTATGCGAAAGACTGTCGGGCCCGACCCGCCTTGCCCTCCAGTCAGCCCTCTGCGTACCGACCTCCCTTACCTCGAGGTAGTCAACCGCAGGGAAGGATGTATGCCCTATCAGCCGAGGAAGCTGAGGCTAGTACAAAAGTTGTAGCAGGTACATTTTAAATTGAGAAGTCCATTACGATTAATATTGATG
>NW_024869848.1:0-3101 GCF_013358625.1 Macadamia integrifolia
AAAAAAAGAAAAAAAAAAAAAAAAACAAAACAAAACAAAACAAAAAAACAAACATCCCAACTTCTTTAATCAACAGAAGACAACCTTAAGAAAAAGAAAAAGGAAGACGGTAGCAGATGGAACAAGGCAGCGCTGCTTTGAGCAAATGGATCTGCTCTTCTCCATTGACACTCCACCGCCTTTTCAATAGCAACTAGAGATAGAAGGGACGACCAAGCCAAAGCGAGAGAGAGAGGGACAATAGGTGGATCAATGAATTTTTTGGAAGGGAAATAGCGCCGGAGACCGAGAGGAAGGCTAAAGGTAGAAGAAGAGGAAGAAATATTTACTGGCCATCAAATGAATAATCGCCAAAAATAGTGAGGGGGAAGAAGAGTGATGGTAGAGCGTCAGGGTTGGGTAAGTTAGGTAAAACAACAAGTACCTAACGGTATAGATTTGACCCTTCTAATCCAACGGTCAATGTTTGATAGTATACCTGATACCTGGTATCTTGTTAGCACGCCTATCCCTCTCCCATAAAAAATAAACATAAATTCTTTTATTATCACAATTTTCTTTTTCTCTCTTTTTTTTAGTTTCAAAATGTTTCATGGCACTGAATGGTGAAATCGAAAATGATAATGTTTATTTATATATTTTTTTAATAAAAAAAAATTTAATAAAGATTAGATCGTGACAAGGCCAAGGCCTCGCGATTGCACAAATCATGGAGTCAAAGATTGAAAATGGACCAAATTGTCTGACACGATAGTGACAATGCCCTCCAAATCTTTTATTTTCAGTTGTCTAGGTTGGAATATGAGCGGGGCGGCTGGTTGAATAGGTCAGTCAATGCAAATCCAAGGCAGATCTTGCCGTGTGTTTCAAGGCATATTGATTGACAACCACATTTTTCTACTTCTTTATTCTTTATGATGCAATCCAAGTTTGTCCATATGCTCAAGGAGACTGCCAAAGAGGCTATGATCAGAATCATAGTTAGCAAATTCGGATTTGGGAATTATTCGGACGGAGAATTATTCGGAATAATTCGGACGATTAATTTAAGGATTCGGTCAAAAAAGCGGTCAAAAAATCTTATTGGGGTTGTTTTTAAAAAAAATTGTTTTTTTTTTTAAAAATTGTTTTTTTTATTATTTTTTTATTTTTATTATTTTTTTATTTTTATTTTTGGTTTTTTTTTTAAATAATGTTTAAATGGACCGAATAATTCGGTTTAATTCGGATTCGGTCCGAATAATTCGGTTTAATTCGGATTCGGTCCGAATTATTCGCGATTTATATTCATTTTTTAAAAAATTGAGAATTTTAAAGAATTTTATTTTTAATTCGGATTTGGTCCAAATTTTTGATAAAATTCGAAAAAATTCGATTCGGCCGAATTATTCGGATAAATTGATAACACTGGTCTAGCCAATCAACCCAAACTTGAACCTTACTGAATACATTCAAGAGACAATAACAACAACTAAGTTTGAAAGCAGACCCTAACTTCCGCCTAGATTTGAAGGGCTCCAATTCAAGAAAAATTTGAGGCTCAATCCAATCCAAAAAAAAAAAAATTGAGAATTTGCGTAACCTTGATTAGTTTTCATCTACCCAAGTCAATATCACTTGTGCATAACTTCTTACTGATCTTGTTTATGTTTGAGTTGAAATCCTTCAGCTTCAGTGGATTGTGGGTGCAGTTCAATAATCAATACTTTAACAAATGTGATGTTGATTTTAAATCATTTCATATTTGATTATTAAATTTCACAAGAATGACGGACAAAGAGTAAAAGAAATAATATACTGCAACCCCGTACCTTAAATTTCGCTAGAATGAAAGTTCTAATGACAGCAAGATTGTTATCATCACATAACATTGTTACTGATATATGAAGTTATGAAAAGATTCTACCTAAAAAATTGAAGTTTTGAACAGAAAAGAAACTCTTGTTGAGCACACAAGACTACAAGAGAGGCATTGTCGTAGGATCATAGCTGCCTAAGTGAACAAAGTCCAACAAGATCTCCAAAGGGAAAGGGAAAACATTGGTTTCAAAACCCAAATGTATTTGGATTGTCCCTGTTCAACAACAATAACAATCATAACCTTATACTAACTAAATGGACACGACTACAATCTATGGCCTAGATGCCATTGTATTGTATATATTCAAAGTCGTGGGGTACCCAAGGGCCCAAAACCGTCACGCTTGTGGGCTGGAATCAGGAAACTCCAGTTAATTTTTTTTTCCTTCATTCTTTGGGTGCAGTGTTGGGTGGAGCTCACGGCCGGGGGGCAGCGGGGGTGCACAATAGCTAAGCTCATGGACGGGGTGAGGAGGATGTGGGTGCCACCGCCAAAGAGTCTCATGAAAAATAAAACCAGAAAAAATTCAATTAAAAATTGAATCCTTTACAATTGAAGATGGGGTTGCTGCCCCATATCAGGGTATTGAGGACTAAGAAGACACAATATATACACGGCAACGAACCAGGCAACAACGAGATGACTGGATAAGTCAATTACTGATGTCGAAGTATTTTGGATCTGCTGGAAAATGGTACTCCACATTCAACTGCCATCACAAAGCAACAATGCTCAATTAGACAAACCAAACTAGATAGAAGACCAAGATGCAGAGCTCAGCATCAAACAGGAAGGAGGAATTAGAGCACATCATTTAGAACAGGGTGCACTACAACTTTACCATCCCTAGAAGCGAAGTTACCATGCAAGCCTGCAAATGAAGGAAAAGGAAAATAGCAAGGTACAAGGCACGAAGGCGAAAGTAACATACAGCAGTCCTAACCCTGGAACTTTCACCAGTGCTTATACCATGAGAGCTAGCAACAAAACCAGTGTATCACATAGCCTATTTCCTTTTTATCCTTTTTCTTAATTGCTCATCCCTTACCCAATACTTTCTGGAAATACATGATAAATAAACCTATCCAGTTGACATGGGAACATGCCTCTCTAGATAATGAAGATACTAAGAAGTCACTCCAAGACCCAAATAGACACTCCAGATGAAATCTATTCACATCCAAGACCCTTTTAAGACTTCGTTTCCTAAACGTGAACCTTGGTAGTTTTTTTTTTTTTT
>NW_024869849.1:0-3081 GCF_013358625.1 Macadamia integrifolia
TGAAGGCTTTTACCTCTTCACCCCCTGCTGTTTTAAGGACAAAATGCCCAAATTATCTCTATTTTTCATTTTGATCGGTTTATACTTAGGACCCCTTCTTCTCTGGTGTCATGTGTCCTTACCGTCCTGGACGGCCAAGATCAGGATAGAGGCATGATCAGAGGCAATTCTATTTAGGACTCTTTGGTCACAATCCTGAAACAGAGCAAGTCATTCATACTGCACGCACATTACCCCTACGACGGTTATTGGACCAAGTGAACTTCAGTCTAGAAGAAGGGATCTGAGCCATAACACCTGCATCAGCCATGGCACCGAATTCTGCTGCAGAACCCAAGTTAAAATTGCCTGGACCTCTCTTTTCATGGGACTGCAGAGTCACATTAAAATCACCTATAATTGTCCAAGGGGTGGGAGACTGAGGGAAATCCGCAACCAAATTCATCCAAAGAGATCGTCTTTCCACTCTAAAGTTGCTTGCATAAACAAAAGAAATTTGAACAAGAACATAATCCCAAATAATGGAGACCGAAATATGTTGCTATGATTCCAAAACAAACACAGGAATATTTAAATTCCTCTTCCAAATAATCCACAAATTCGAGACCTTTTCAATCCGATTATTATGGATAAAAGTGTTACAAAACCCTAATTTATTAAAGAATAAACTAGGAAAATCGCTTACATTAATCATAGGCTCCGCGAGGCATAGGATATCTGGGTCCTTCTCTTACACAAAGTGACGTAAGGCGTTCTTCCCATCCACCTTCTTCACACCTCTAATATTCAAGAAAGGGAGCTTCATAAGCTCACTTTCTAGGGTAGGTCTGATGAGCGGACTTAGCTGCCTACTCCCTCTCCATAGTGGATTTCCCCTTTCTTGCTACCGTTTCCTCTGCGTGACGCAATGCATTGTCAATAGCGGACACCTCCTGATGATGCACAGTATCCCGACATCCCACCAGTTGTGTAGGCGCAAGCTCTTTGACAATGTGCTCAAATGCCTCCCCTGAGTGTCCTCGACCACCTCTGCCTTCTCTGGACGTGCCATGTCCTCTGCGACCACCATGGTAATTGATTTTTCGTCTAGGTCTTAAGTTTTGAGCAGATAAGGCCTCCTCTACCCCAGGCACGACCCTTAATGTGTTTGCAATTTCCTCTCCCCGGTTGCTTCCTTCGAAGGAATCCAGAGATTCCTCTTCAGAACCCGTATTGGTGTGGCCAACCCATACTCGCCCTCACCCAATGGGTTATCAACCATGACCGATTCATGCTCCATTCTGCGCTAGACAAAATTTGAATTTGAAGCACCCAAGTCGTTGGGGAGAATATTCCCAATAAAGTCTGAATTTTCTTGGCCTAGCTCAACCACGAGATCCCTTCAACTTGGCAAGTATTATCTGCATTCACGGTTACCATAACCATAGGAGAGCAATCTTCTCCTTCCATTCTAGGACTTCTCCTCTGCTGGAAATGCCGCCGCTTGTAGCTGAATCTTCTCTTCCAACTCCGGCAGAATGGATGTTCCCATGAGCACCTCCGTCAGGACTATTAGTTTCGTGAGGAAAGTGTTTCTCTCCCTCTTCCCTCTACATTGACTGGATGTATGTCCCAGCTTCTTACATAGAGAGCAGCAAGGAATATTATCCTCACACACCACACGCCGCATGAACCAGAAAATAATGTCTGTTCCAGGTTCTTTGCATTCTACTTGAATTTCCTCTACCCTGGATCGGACCAGTTCTACCTCAACAAGAACCCTGGCGTAATTACCCATAGTTCCATTCAGAGTTCTACGATCCAGGGCCACAGGTCTCCCTGCGGCTTTGGCCATGGTCAGAAGGATTTGTTTCATGCCAATACTCCATCAGAAGCTCAGGAAAACGAACCCAAACTAACTTAGGTTGAGTGTGGTTGTCAGGAATACTAAACTTCGGTCTCCATCGCTAAAACCTAATCATCCAGTTTCCAATATTGATAGGTCCTCTCCTCCATATCGACGACATGTGCCCCTCCCTTTCAAAGTGAAAGAGAATGAATCCCTTCCCTAGCAGAGCAAGGTTAGCCTTCCCCTTCAAATTCCATGAAATTGCAAATTCATGACGAATGCCGTCCATGGAGACAAACTTGAAATTCACCCTTTCGATCAGGGCATGCGAGAAGGAATGAAGCTTCTCTTCATAGGCCTCCTGTGGTATCACCACCTTGGTCAAAGGCCCTGCTCGAATAGAGTCTGGAAGTTCCTCCATGTCAGGCAACACCTTGTTTGTCATGGCAGCATATGATCTGCGATCAATCTCTGTACTTTCCAAGGGACTGACCTCCTCAAGAATCCGTCTCAAAGGTTCAGCAGCCTTATAGGTTTCTACTTCAGGCATGGGCCGATGATCTGCTGGTCTCCAAAAAATCTGTTAACAACCGTTGTTTTCTTCTATCTAGTGGCCGGCCTCCGTCGGGGTCAAGTGAATCCGGCCTAGTCGCCAAACCCTCCTCGTCCTCTTGCTCTCCCATGTTATCCCTCACTCCACTCTATATTGACTGATTAGTACAAACTTGTCTCCATTCTCAGATTTTACTCACCAGTACTGAAATCGGACTAATATATGGTCCTTCATCCTGATTGATAACTCATCAGACTCTTTTCTGGTGCAAGAATCTCTCTCTCTCTCTCTCTCTCTCTCTCAAATGCACTCATGTAAACAAACTATCAAGCTTCCGTTTCTCTTTCTCCACTTGATCAAAGACATGGTCCAATCAACCAAGCTTGGGTAGGTTGGTCAATCATGAAACCTTTTCTTGACACAACCTTTATTACCTCCCAATATTAACTCCTACCTAACATCTCCCACTTAGATCTTAATAAAATCATCTCTCATGATCTTTCCTTATACTCAAATAAAAGTTCTATGTGCCCAAATATGTGACGATTCATGAGAATGAAGGTTCCTTATAACCAATATTTTCTTTGGAAGATGAGTTCTCACTTATTATATTTTTTCTAAAAATTAGCAAAGGAATCTTATTGAGAAAGAATGAAAGAAATACAAAATTCTGACCCCAAAAAGAAAAAATCAGATTGTT
>NW_024869850.1:0-3080 GCF_013358625.1 Macadamia integrifolia
AAAAAAAAAAAAAAAATTGGTTGAGCCGCTAGCTCTAGGAAAAGCTTGTGGCGTGCCCAACTTCCACCTACTTTTTAAGAGAATGTAATTTAGAGATCATTTTGGCCAGAAAGATTTTAGTAATGGATCCCGCGAGATCAAAACATAATATTTTAAAATCATGAACAACTAAATTCAATTATGTAAACCATTTTTTTGATACAATATTTTATTTATGAAAATCATCTATTTGAGAAATTAAGATTGATTATAAGCTCATTTGGCTCATTTTGAGCTGGTCAACCCTTTATTTGTGTTTGAGTCATTTTCCTAAATAGGATTCCGATTGTCTCCAAGATTAGATGGAATATCTGAAGCCCACATAAATTAGATTTCTCCCAAAACTTCAAATCAAGTGTTCATTATTATCATGCATTCTTTAAAACACGAGGGCAAAATAAGGTGTCTACATACTTGTATCTGAAATCTTCGTTCCTAATAACACACAATGTGCTTTTACTTGTACATCAAAGCCAATTTGCCCATAATATTATGATATGCTCACAACATATTTCTCCTTTAGTTAAAGAGTTTTTTGTATGGGAATTTCTTATTAAAATCTTAAAGTGTTAAATAATTTGTAACTATATTTTTCTACCCTCCAAGTACAACATACCTTTTCTTTTATTGAGGATATAGTTTTTGTCAATTCACATGTATGGTAAAAAATGTGTAAGACAATGACCAATCTTGACAATAGCATTATAATAATTATACTTTCAAATTATTTTGAAAACCCTTCTTTAACCTAATTTATGAAATTTTATGAAATAAGATAAAGGTAACCAAAAGAAGGTTATAAGTTCTAAATACACATATAAATGTGTCATTGGCAATCTCTTTATAGATATACCCTACAACTAAATAATGTTGGATCCCATGAGTAATTCCTTTTATTCCATGAATAAATAAAGTAATGAAAAATTCTATCCTTTTTTTTTTTTAATTAAAAATGAAGTCCACGACATCAATATGCAGATGCTTATATATATCATCTAAGATGGACGTTGACCATGACGAAGGGAAAGGATCAAAGGGGTACCTTAAGGTACAAGGTGAGGAAGAAGACTCGAAACCGTGACTTTGAGCCTTCAGTCTACTGGTAAGACACTAACCAATTGAAGCAATGGCATGAAAATTGAAGCAAAATGCAATTCAGCTCAAGACCTGAAAAACTACATACAATCACTAAATCGTTTCTTTCTCATTTGTGATTCGTTCCCTTCCTTCAAACACTATGCCTCCAAATTCTCTACCACACTCTACAAATATTTAAACCATTTCTCATTTGTGTAGAGAGCTCTAATGGAGGTCTGGTTCATCCTCTTCCTTTCTCTCTGTCTTTGCTTAGCCCTCAAATCCTTCCTCCATCTCTCCTCCCATGGCAGACCCAAACAAACAAAACTCTCCCTCCCTCCAGGCCCTCTTAAAGTACCTATAATTGGTAACTTCGTATGGCTTTACAAACCCGTAACTGAAATTGAATCAGTCCTCCAAAACCTCCATAACAAGTATGGCCAAATCATAACCCTCCATGTTGGCTCTCGCCCAGCCATCTTCATCACAAATCCTCTCGCCCATAAAGCCCTTGCAGAGAACAGAGCCGCCTTCGCTGACCGCCCACCAACCAGCAGCGCTTCCAGGCGAATCATTACTAGTAACCAACACAACATCAACACTGCCGCCTATGGTCCTCTTTGGCGAGTCCTTCGTCGGAATCTCACCTTTGAGATCCTCCATCCTTCTAAGGTTAAATCCCATTCTCATGCCCGCAAATGGATATTGGAAATCCTCAAGGAAAGGCTCAGATTCCATGGTGAATCAGGTGAGCCTGTGTTTGTAATAGATACCTTTCGGTACTTTATGTTCTGCTTACTGGTTTTCATGTGCTTTGGGGATAAACTTGATGAGAAGGTCATTAGAGAAATTGAAGATGTAGAGAGAACCTTACTTGTTAATTTCCGCTCATTCAGTGCTCTTGCCTTCTTCCGTACATTGGGGAAATTTCTCTTCAGAAATCGCTGGCAGAAATTACTTGATATTCGTCAGAGACAAGACTCTGTTCTAGGCTCTCTAATTAGAGCTCGAAAGGAGAAGAAGCAAGTGAACCCAGATGCATTATTCGTCTCTTACATCGATACAATGTTCAATCTTCAAATCCCAGATGATGAAGAGGGACGAAAGCTCACAGAACAAGAAATGGTGACTCTTTCTTCAGAGTTTCTAAATGCTGGGACAGACACAACATCTACTGCTCTTCAATGGATCATGGCTAATCTGGTGAAGCACCAAGAAATCCAAGAAAATCTGTATTCTGAAATCAAAGGAGTTGTTGGTACAGGCGAAGAAGAGATCAAAGAAGAAGATTTGGGGAAGATGCCATAATTGAAAGCTGTGATTTTGGAAGGGCTAAGGAGACACAAACCAGGCCACTTTGTGTTGTCACATGCTGTCACTGAAGAAATTGTGTTGGATGGCCATGTTATACCAAAGAATGCTGAAGTGAATTTCATGGTTGCAGAGATGGGATTGGATCCCAAGGTTTGGGAAGAGCCAATGGAGTTTAAGCCAGAGAGGTTCTTGGGTGATAAAGGGGAAGTGGTTGATATCAGAGGGAATAGGGAGATTAAGATGATGCCATTTGGTGCTGGGAGGAGGATTTGTCCCGCACTTGGGTTAACTGTGCTGCATCTGGAGTTTTTGTTGTAGCAAATTTGATCAGAGATTACAAATGGACGGCTGTTGAAGGAGTTGGTGTTGACTTGTCAGAGAAGTCAGAGTTCACAACTCTCATGAAGAATCCATTGCAAGCCCACATCTCTCCAAGGATGAAATAAGGGGGCGTTTGGTTCGAATTATCCGTTGGATCAGATTCTAAGGATTTAGGATTCTGGATCTAACTCATATGAATGAGTTTCTTTAGAATAATTACCTTTTGGTAAAAAAACTGTTTGGTTCCCTTGATTCTGTCATTTGAGTCTGAGTGAAAAACTGTTTGGTTACCCTGATTCTGTCACTTGATTCTGAGTGAAAAACTGTTT
>NW_024869851.1:0-2116 GCF_013358625.1 Macadamia integrifolia
TTGGGAGTTCGGCCAAAGCCGAACGGACCTGACCGAGGGTCCCTCCTTCGGTTGGGAGTTCGGCCAAAGCCGAACGGACCTGACCGAGGGTCCCTCCTTCGGTTGGGAGTTTGGCCAAAGCCGAACGGACTTGACCGAGGGCCCCTCCCTCGGCAGGGGGCTTGGCAAAGCTGAACGGACCTGACCGAGGGTCCCTCCTTCGGTTGGGAGTTTGGCCAAAGCCGAACGGACTTGACCGAGGGCCCCTCCCTCGGCAGGGGGCTTGGCAAAGCCGAACGGTGCTGACTGAAGGTCCCACCCTCGACAGGGGGCTCAGTAAAGCCGATCCAAAGCGGCGAAAGGTCTTTCTTTCGATCGACCCTAAAGCCTTGGTCACTGGTAATGCCAAGACCGAGGGAATAAGTCAACCTCAGAAGATGGTTACTCCCACAGGAAGAAGCTCCTAGTGGGAGTAAGGGGGCTCCTGATATAGCCAAAATAACCTCTCGGTGGGGGCAATGACACGTGTCACTGCTGGGACACGTGTCCTCCGCCAGATGGAGGTCCCAAGAAACCACTCACACTCGAGCACGCTCAATCACCGAGGCACGCCCACAGAATCACGCGGGATCACGTCGTCTGCATGAGGGGAATATTCCCCCAGAAGGTTGGACGTATCCTAGTAGGACTCTAAGAGGGAAGAAGGGGGAAAAACCCTAAGGCCGAAGAACTATATAAGAAGGCACGGAAGAAAGGGGAAGGTAAGCGCTAACACCCTCACCATTACTCCCTTATTGAACTGTGCGGCCGACCCTGACTTGAGCGTCGGAGGACTAACCCCGGACAAAGTTCCGGGCCTCCTTCGTCTGTGTTTGTGTAGGTTGGACTAGCGGGGTTTTTGGCAGCAACAATATGATACCATACCAAATCGAGAAAGATAGTATTGTTATTGGTACATATTCCCTACGATAAATAATCGGTTTTCAATATCTGTATTCAACATTCGGTATTGATACCGAATTGACACCTTCAGTGGCATTGCATTGTTTGATCGAATCAGTTTGGTTTGATCCGGATAAACCTTAAAAGATTGTGGTTTAGAAAGACTACAAAACCCGGATTCAGGATTTGTCTGAAAGATTTCAATTTTGAATTTAATTGTGAAATTATATATCTATATCAAATTAGCCGTATTGGTGGAATGCATGGTTCTTATTAAGGATAATTTTTTATTGAAATCAAGGGAAATTTTGTTAACCCCAAGGGGGTAGCCGAGTTGGCAAGGGACCTTCGCCTCAAAAACGTATCGATCAGGATCAGTGAAGAATGGTAATAAGCCCTAACCCTAGTTTCTAGCTCGAGCTCAGCCAATTATGATCCAAATCTGACCAATCCGATCCCAATATTTAAAATAGTGGATTTATGTCTTGGTAATGGGTTGGGTTTGGTCAAGAATTGCTGAAACTTTGAGAATAGTTTTTAAGGTTTTGGATATTAGGTTGTGATTCAAGAAGTGGATATTTGCTACTAGTCACGTCGAATGCTTGGATACCCATTGTTAGCCAAAAAAAAAATAAAAAAAAGAAGAAGTGGATATTTGCTCATTACTTGTTTTGTGTGGATTTAAGGATATATTTTTGGTAGAAACGAAATTTACTATGTGTATAGCCAATGGCATCAGACGAGCACAATTCGTGAAGCCAAGGAGTGGTAAGTGGTCAATTTGTCATACACACGATAGACAGGGCCTTCCTAGCAAGGGTATCGGCAACATGGTTCATAACCCTTGAAATGTAATGAAATGAAACAGATAAAAATGAATTACATAAGAGGTGTACATTAGATAGAGTTGCTACGGAGTCAAACGGAGGTACTCGACCTTGGTCATTGATGAAGTTGATAGCCTCCAAATTATCACTTTCAACTTAGAGATGAGAGTAATCAGTATGTAAAACTTGAGAAAGGGACCATTTATAACTAGGATCTCACCAAGAAGAACTGATGCAAAGCATGGGAGAGTGCTTTTTGTGGATCTAAGGATATTGATTCTTATAAAATTAGTTTTAACACGACATATCATTCTCTCTCTCTCTCTCTCTCTCTCTCTCTCTCTCTCTCTCTCTCTCTCTCTCTCTCT
>NW_024869851.1:2193-3062 GCF_013358625.1 Macadamia integrifolia
AAAAAAAAAAAAAATCATCACTTTTTTGGTTCTAAAACTTGGATCAGGGAAATGAGTATCGACCGGAAATGAATGGTATCAGCCACAATCAATTCCCCTGATCTTGACCTTTCCAATTCCATTACACATGTATGGTCCGACGCTAAAATCATAGTAAAAACTGATTTAAGAAAAAAAATAATAATAAAGGTATTATGTATAATACGATCCAATCCAGATTGATATCATAATGGAATCAACTTTGTTGGATCACATGACCATTTCCAGGTTGGTTTCTCCCAATATTTTCTTTCATATCATGATTTTAGCCTTGAACCTTAAGGTATTGGGGTTGGACTATCTGATACAGGCAATCCATATCAACACAAGTACAGACAAGGAATAAAATGATAAGAAAACCCCCCTTTTTTTTTTTTAATGAAAATAAAAGATAAAATTGGTCAATGCGAGCTTATACATGCCTATTCATATTATTATTCTATCAATTTCCAAGATGGCAGATAACCATTCTGATACCATGCACTAAATCCTCTCTTTCAAGTAATATTCATTAACTGGGATGGGGAGATACTTTGTACAAGATACTATGGTACAAAATTGAGCTAAAACCACTCTATCAAGTAATCGTTTAATATGTAAACACGTATCATTTAATATGTAAACACGTCAGACTCTGGCCGTTTCTAGAAACGACTCGTGGTCATTCTTTCGCTGGCTATTATCGACTTCTAGAAACATGACTTATCAAACACCTTCAATTCCGTTTATGTTTCTAGAAACGGAAACTTATGTTTCTGCCGTTTCTTGAAACATAAACTTTATCAAACGGACCCTTAGAGTTCCATAATGTATCACACAAAAAAAAAAAA
>NW_024869852.1:0-3029 GCF_013358625.1 Macadamia integrifolia
CTTCAACCTCCCATATTATGGTGTGATAACATTTGTGCTACATATCTTTAGTTAATATTGTCTTTCACATGTGCACCAAATATATAGAGATTGATTTTCACTTTGAGATGGTTGCATGTCGTGAGTTGACAATCAACTTTATCTCCACAACTTCTTAGATTGTTGTCATGAAAAAGGGAACATGACGCAGAAGTTCAGCCCTTCAACTTGAGGAGATGTATTGAACCATATTTTAACTAGAGTATTGTAGTTAAATATTGTATACGGAGTCCAATATTTCTATGGAGAGACTGTCTTGATTAGGATTCCTTGTATAAACATTTTTTTTTTTTTTAGATATGCTGCAGGGAGAGATGAAGTCATGACCTATTAATTGTGAGATGTTGGTCGTTTCCAACTGAACTAACCCTTGGGGTTCTCTTTCCTTATTTATTGTTTCTTAGTTTGAATTAATCAAAATTTTCGTTGTACGTACCACTCTTTTGACTCTTAAGCCATTATAGTCTTATAAATTCTACCACTCAACATTCATGAGCCATAATACAAATCATTGCATAAGCATTTTCTAATGTTAGATCATGCATGTAGCTGGTCATCCTTAGCTCTTTTTTAAGTGGGTATCTCAAAAGAATCTTTACCTTATTTTAATTACATATAGAGAGAGAATCTTGATGTTGACAGCTTGGGGATTCCTTCTCAAGAAACATCAGTAGGAGAGAGACAATTAATGATTCTTCCAATAGGGGAAGAAAGGTTGGAAGAAAAAAAATCTTAGTGACACAGGCAAAGCTAGAGGCTTGAAGAACCTTCTCACTTAGAAAAAAATAATATAATTTTGGAACCATGTTAAGAGAGAGTGATTGCCAAGGGACGTGAGGTTACATGAATTTATTTTACCACTAATTCTCAACATCACTTCCTTTATTTTAATACCCACAACACCCATGACCAACCCATTACTCCATAGCAAGTTGGCTTATGATAAAAGACTTAAGAGTTCTGAAGTCAATACTTCCTTAAAATAACCCAAAGAAGATAAGCTCCAACCAATAATGGATCCTCCTTTGAACTTGAATATATATGAACAACTAAACCATCATCAATCTATTCTCTCTGGAATTTTGAATGCA
Organism: Macadamia integrifolia; assembly: GCF_013358625.1. Lineage (NCBI taxonomy): Eukaryota > Viridiplantae > Streptophyta > Magnoliopsida > Proteales > Proteaceae > Macadamia > Macadamia integrifolia. Next base: position 1,131 of record NW_024869852.1, read on the forward strand.
GCTGAGACAACCAAGGATAGAGGAGTATTGAGAAGGTAATTAATGGAGTTTCTGAAGCAAAACTTGGACCTGATCTTGGTCCCTGCAGGGCTCTTTCTCATGTTCACCTACCATCTCTACCTCCTTTACCGAGTCCTAAAACATCCTTCAACAACATCCATCGGCTATGAGAACCACATCTGGATGTCTTGGGTCGAGAGAGTGATGGTTAGTTACTAGTACTCTCTTCTATCTTCACTCTTCCCTTCTCTTATTGTGAATTCAGGAAAAAAATTTGCTACTACCCAAGCTCGTAGCTAAAGAAATTGAAATATTCATTTCCCCTTTGGATTCACAAATACCCTCTTAGATTTAACAAGATTCTATTTTTTTGGCTGCGAGCCTGGGTAACTGCAAAATTTTGCCAATCCATTGTTTTGAATGATTTTTTGCCACTACCCATGTTGCAGGAACTTTCCTGTTACGTGGGTTTGCGGCCAAAGAAATAGAATCTTAAACCTTATTTTGAAAAATACTAAAACCTAAAAGGGTATTTGTGAACTCGGAAGGGAAATGAATCATTCAATTTCTTAAGCTACGAGCCCGGATAGCAAAAAAGTACTATTTTCAGTTTTGAATATATGTACCATATCTAATTTGCAGGGTGACTCGAGTTATATAAGCATAGCAATATCAGTGATATCAAACAACACATCAAGTTCAATCTACTTGGGTTCTATGTGCCTTTCACTATGCGGTTTCATAGGAATATGGGTGGGAACCTCAACAAGCAGTGTCGTCAATCCTGTGTATATACTGGGAAACACAAGTTCAGCCACCATTTCCCTTAAAGACATAAGCATGCTCTTTGCTTTCTTGATGGGCTTTGGGGCATTTATGCAGTCTGTGAGGTACTATGTGCAGGCAAACTCCTTAGTAAGCATGTCAAGTAAGGATTTACCAGTGCTCTATGTGCAGAGGTTGGTGTTAAGGGGCAATAATTTCTGGCAGGTTGGATTGAGGTTGCTCTACTTAGCTATGGCTTTGTTGTTTTGGAGTTTCGGGCCCATACCAATGTTTGTATCGTGCTTGGTTATGGTCATATTTCTGTATTTCTTGGACTCGAATGCGGAACCATTGCATTTGTTTCTGCAGGGGACTAATTATCCGGTGAAGAAGAAGAAGGTGGAGGAGGTGGCTGTTAGGGTATAGGGGTGAACCGGTGCTGGAGAAAGTGGCGTTTGGAGGTATTTTTTTTTTTAATCAGTCCTATTCTATGATCAGGAAAGGGAGATGTGAACTAGGAGGCTTAAACCCAAGACTTCCTTGTGGCAATGTCCTTCCATGCACGACATGGTACTGAGTGGATGTTAAATCATGTATGTGATCTTATTGGTATGGTTTATGCTAGAACTCAATTGCCTAGCTGCCCGCCAAAGAGACCTAGCTTTTTGTTACATAGTCAAGTTGATATTAAATCATGTATGTGCAGAATTTTGGAAAAATGTGTACCAGAAGGCATTAATATTCCAATAATTTGAAAATTTCTTTTTTATCTTATGCGTCCACTTTTATTTTTACTTTTTTCTAAATATTTATTTTTTGATTTGCATTTTTTTTTTCCTTTTGCTTATAGTTGTTTTTAATATTTCTCTAAAATGAGACAGGATTATGGTGATATAACAGTCCAAGTTTATCAAACAAATGCTTTGTTATTCACATGTTGTGGGGTTGGGTATGTCTTTTATTCTATAATGGTTCACATATTATTATTAGGCTTGTATCTGTAATTGGGTTGGATTTGGGGTCCATTACGTACATGTATGGGGTAAAATTGTAATTGTGTGGAGATTATAATTTTTGAGTTTCCTTTATAGTTTCTACGGAAAAACTCTTGTTAAAAAAAAAAAAAAAAAAAAA
>NW_024869853.1:0-3020 GCF_013358625.1 Macadamia integrifolia
GGAGAACAAAGTATAACAAGACAAGTGCATTCAATTGAAAGTGTTATAAAGGATGAGGTATTTTACATACTGATACACAATATATGCATATAAATCTCCCAACTCAATAGCAATTGTTTTTTGCAAGAAAATGATTTTTTCCAGCTTGAACACTTTTCGACTTTCTAAGAAATTTCAAAATCTATGAATAAATTGATGCAATAATCCATATTTGATGCAACGTTTTAGTTTTTTTAAAATAAATCTACTCAAACATAGCAAATAAACAGTAGTAAGAACAATGATTTGCAGAAAAAAAGTTGAGCTTTTTCAACTTACCTATCTTACACTATTTTTAGCTTCAATGGATGATTTTTTATGCTTCAATCCTCTAAACATCAGTTTGATTATAGATTTTGAATCATTTTCTACAAGTGATTAAAAACCCCAAATCCAATAAATGAAAGGGAGATCAAGTGTGCATTTGTGCACTTGTGCTTCAAATTTTGGAAACTTATGTATCACTAGTGAGAAGAATAGGCTCTATTTCGAAAGTGAAATGGGTTCTGTGGATACGTATTGGTAAGTATCTGTGTGTATCGGCCAATACTTATCGATACGGAAGGATAGACTTCACTTTTTTTTAAAACTGTATTGTATCGGTTTTTATCGATACCGACACATTATCGGCCGATACGATACAATAGGGTCTAATAATTTAACATGAATGCAGGGTAACATTTCTACTGTGTTCTACTCTACTAGCTGCATATGCTATTTCTGGGGAGGCATAAGTGCCTTAAAAGTTTAAGAGGGAATCAAGCTTCACGTTCGAAAGGAAATGTGAAGTTTTTGTTGGAATTCAAGATACCATCTGATATACTGTAATTTTGATGAACTGCGTCCACACAATGCACCATAAACCAGTCTACAAAAAAGTTAGCTCAAACACACACATAACACTAAACCACCCAATCTTTAGTAGAGAAAAACCATCAGTTACAGTACACCATTTTTAATGAACTGCATCTACAGGCTGCACCGTAAGTGGCAGTTTTCCTTACCAGAAGAACTTTAACAGAAGAAGCCTCAAAATGCTGATCTCCAATATCTTTTTTTAGAAGGTGGTCTAAAATACAGCATACATGCTCGGAGCTAAATATATTAAACATGCATTTTCCAGAAAGTACTCTCAAAAATTCATAATGCAAATGCTTCTCTCCAATCTTGTTGAGAAACTTATCCTGAACAAAAAAGGATCAATAATATTAGAAACTAAGAACAATCAATAAGAACCCATAAGATAACCATAAATTCGGAAAAAAATGTAGTAGACTTAAAATTTTGAAATTTCAGGTCCAGGAAAATATAACAAATAAACCAAATATGTGGAGAAGATATTCCAATGAAAATACCATAATCATTATTGAAATATACAATGATTACTGTATCCATATTTGGGCTGCTTCCTCTACAGGTGAAGAAGCCCCCAAAAACCAGTCACAGAAAAATAAGAATAACATAGGCATCAGGTTACCCATCCACCCCCCCTCCCTTCCCCCTAAAAAAAATCTGTTTATTCAGTAATTCTGTCCAACATTGGTTTGCACCTTTTTCAGCATGATATTTCCATCTCTTTGAATATTTATAAATACTTTGGTTTATGGCCAAAAAGGAATGGTTCATTACATCAAAGAAGCACTCCATCTCAACATGTGACGAGCAATAAACATACCATGTTTGCCACCCAATGGAAGAATAAGAAACAATGAGTTTGACACTGAGAAGATGGCCTAATTAAAATAAATACAACCAGGTCTCACACTTCAGGATACCACCCAAGCATACAAAATTCCAGAGAGCTTATGGTGAGTCTCATCAAGTTCAGGACAGATGTTGCTCCAGTTGCTGGGAAGAATATTGGATAATATACAGAAATTTATCTAAATGAATGTGTATGGCAACCTAGTTAGCTTTTGCTAATACCATTGATGTGGTGAATTAACCTTTGAAAACGAATTTCCAGACCATTTACAGAGTTGCGGGAAACAAGGACGCAAAATTGAGGAATTATGAAGTGATCAGGGATCATATGGTTCGGAATCCAAGACTAGCAAGAAATTTAACAGGAAAGGAGAAGGGGTTTTCAAGAAAAACAGTTGAGAGGGTAGTCCACTGCAATATTGCCCTGGAAGGCTGGCTAAAATTGAATGTTGATGGGTATGCTCTAGGGACTCACGATTCATCAGGTATTAAGACGGGTCATTAGACTGCTGGATCATAATTGAAGGCTTTAAAGTGGGGGATAGACAAAAGAAATAGTCCAGGGTAACTCAGAAAATGTGATTGGTCGGATGAAGAATAAGTTGGTGGCAAGGTTTAAAGTATCAGTATCGGGTATTGTATAAGAAGGATAATTTTACGAGATGTATCGCATCGTACGGAGAGACGCAAGATATGCTAATGATAAATAATATGTGAAATATATCATGTATAAAAAGGGAAATAAAGTACGACGAGGCAAGTGCATTCAATTGATTATATATATATATATATATATATATATATAGGATGAGATTTCTTACACATACTAATACAAAATTTTTCGTAGGTATCGTATCAGTACCGCATATTGGATCCGTACCTTAAAGATATGATACATATCGGTTAGTATCGACAGATACGGTAGGATACTTAAAACCTTGGTTGCAGGAACCATGGCACTAGGCCCATATTGTAAGGCCTATTTGGCAACTTTCTTCAACATGGAAAATTATTTCCAATGGATGCCAAGAAGTTCTGATCAAACTACCAATGAGTTGGCATGGCAAGGGATTGTGCAACCAAGACTTTATTTTGGGGATGATATTTCCCTTTTGAGTTGTTTTAGCGTTTGACTGTGATGTGTTGTGATTGTAATGGGTCAGCTCTTTCAGATACAGTCCCTACTGTATGATTGTATTACTATGCAAACACCATGTACTACTATTATACGTTTCTCACGAATAAAATTTTCATTATTTAAAAAAAAAAAAATAAGG
>NW_024869854.1:0-988 GCF_013358625.1 Macadamia integrifolia
GAACCAGAGAAGAAAAAGCGGAAGGAAAACAGAAAAAAATGGTCGCAAGAACCAAGAAGTGGAGGAGGGGTCAGAGGAGGGAACAACGAAAGAAGAAGAAGAAGAAGGCGAGAATATATATATATACACACACACACACACACACACACACACACATATAACTTACCAGAAAGATGATGCCACCGGAGGGAAATCTCTCAGCCTTCAGTCCAGGGTTTAGTAGGGACAACCAGTAAAGGGTGTCAACTGGTACGGTTTAGATACCAAAACCATACCGTATCAAGAAAACTCCTATATTTCAATACCAATACCATACCAACTCAGTATGGTTTTTATTCAGTATAAGTATGGAATCTTATTCACTAGGAAGATGGTTTCAGTACTGTTTTTATTCAATACTTTGCTGTTTTTTGCCTTTTACTAAATGGTTTTGTCTTAAAACCAATACCATACCAAACCGAGAAAGATACCGTTTTGTCACACCGAAATCTTGAATCTCCTTTGGTTTGGTAGATTTTGGTATCGGTACCAAATTGACACCCTTACAACCAGTTCTCTTCTCACTTTCTCTTCTTTTACGATTTTAAGAATGAACTAAAATTGCTTGTTTGCAACTAAATTCTAATCTTCCATGCTTTCATGAACACTTAAATCCAACTTAGCTTTCCAATTTGAAATCATTTCTCATTCTTCTGGATTTCTACATCTAATATTAGTTAAGTTTAACCCCTGAGAAGGGTACGAGGAAGTTGGAAGCAAGCAGAATGAAAAAGAATGCAAGCACTGCAGCTTCACCTTGAATCAGAAAAAACGCCAATAAACGAATAAATAGAAGAAACCCAATATAAGTTAAGACATTCTGAACTAAAATACTAGACTTGCATGAGGACCTTTCTTTCAGTTGTAAAGTAAAGTACTAGAGTGTAATGTGAACACGATTCACTGACTAAAACAATAAACAAGCTGCTCACAAGAAACAAAAAAAAAA
>NW_024869854.1:1008-2961 GCF_013358625.1 Macadamia integrifolia
CAAATCTACAGCTACAACTATAACTCTTCCCACTCAAAAATCAGAGTTTGAGGTTGGGTCCAATAACACTTTTGAGTTTGGGTTTCCCAAACTCAGGCAAATGGTTGGACCAAATACCAAAGAACTAGTTAGGGGCTTGACTTGGGATGCATTACTCTTGGCTGAGTCCAATCCAACTTGATTGCTTTGTTTAACAATGACGGGAGAAAAACTTACAAAGAGAGAGAGATGCATCCACTTCACTCTGAGAAAAACTTACAGAGAAGAGATAGACTCGCTGGCTGAACGGAGATGGAGAGGAAGAATGGGGCACCGGAGCAGGGACTCAACTCAATAGCCTCAGATGGTGACTCACCGGAGAAAGGAGCCGTAAGTCGTCCTCCCGCCGCTGCAAACGCTTTCGATGGAGTTTTCAGCAACCGAAAGAAAAAGAAACGGAAAAGAGGAAGGGAGAAGGTAGGAGCAAATCCCTGTTTTGGAATTCTGAGACGGGGAAGAAGGGTTTAGGGGATTTTGGGTGACGAGTTGACATGACGGAGAGTGGTAGAGATGGCTCCTTCTGTTGACACGTGGGGGTCAACGATCCAACGGCTGATGATAAAAATTGGACCTTCGCTATTAAAAGGTGTGGTTTGACCCGACAAACCGAAACCCTCTGTTCTCCCTCTTTTTCCTTCCTCCTCTCTTCGTCTCCGTTCAGGTGCCGCTGCGAAACCCTCCTCTCTCTCTTCTTCTTTGTTCAGGCGACGCTGCGAACCCCTTTTCCCTCTTCTTCCTTCCTCCTCTCTCTTCGTCCCTGATCTTTATATGTTCAATCAATTGCATATATTCAACAGAAGAAATAAACTACTGCATAAATTCAACAGAAGAAAGAAACTAGAGAGGTTTCAGGCAATGAAGAGTAGAGCTCTTCGAAATTCGAATTAAGAAAATAAAAAATTCTTAATATCGGAATTTTAGACTTATATTAAGGTGGCCCTGAACGGAGACGAAGTGAGTGGGATTCGTTATTCGTTGAGGACTAGAGGGTGAACAGAGACGAAAGAGAAGATCTCAAAAGAGTTTTGGTTTGTCGGGTCTAACCACAAATTTTTGAGAGCCAATGTTCGATATTCATCTTCAGCCGTCGGATCATTGGACGCCACGTGTCAACAGAGATTTTATTTTCCTAATTTTTCACTCCTCTGATTACTCCTAATCTTCTACTATACGAGCTGTCTTTAAATTTAAGAGTTTTTTGTTTTCCTTCTTTGATTACGGTTAGACCTGAAGAAATCATCACTGCATATCTGGGAAAAAAAGAACGGGAAAAAGAGAAATAGTTAAGAAGGAAATCTCATATTGATACCATGTTAGTGCTCATTATCATATTCATATTAGTATTGGTATCTATGTCGATCGTAGGGGTGAAACAAGACAGGGTTTCTCAAAATCCTAATACAACCTTGGGTTCCAAAACTCAACCCAATCCAAACCCAACCCTACCAGGTTCATGCTCAAGCCCAACCCTACAAGGCTCAGGATTGGGCCGGGTTGATCCTAACTAGTCTTATTAGAATCACATTCCGATAAGTACGATTCAATTCCGATTTCAATTCTAATTTCAATTCCAATTCTTCAAACTATTCCGCTACTTTCAAACTTTGAAAAACATTGACTGTAACTGACCTGTCGCCCCCTAAATTCCTCAAAGTGTTGGCATGTGCTAAGAGTCTAAAGAGAAAGGGTACCTTCTACTAATGAAGTTCTCTTGTCGATTTTTCAAAAGCTTAGGAAAACTTCCTTGTACTGTTTTATTTATTTTCTTCATTCATATAACATGATGCAATGACATTATGGGATGAGTTAAATCTTGGCCACAATGGAAGTCCATTTGGGCCAAGCCCAATGCAAAATATTAGGCATGTAGAGTTGTTTCCTGTCAATATGTGCAATGTTCCAGTTTAAAAAATA
>NW_024869855.1:0-2956 GCF_013358625.1 Macadamia integrifolia
ACAAGAATTGTACCCCCAACAATTAGACACGTGATAGTCAAAGCATTTAAAAATTAAGAATGCTTGGATGATTAAGGGAATGCAAAGACATCCACTGGGAGTGAATGATTGAATTTGGGACTAAGATTTTATAGGTAGTCAATTACCTTGTATATATCCAACGGTCAAAATGGTTGAAACACCTTTTCATATGGCACAATTAGGTATACCTGTCCATTTATTTATGTAGGCGTACCCATTGAGAGAAACTTTTGTCTTATTTTAATTTACAACATACTCGTGAAACTTTTGACAGATATGTATGAAATGTGGATCCCACACCTTAATAGGGCCAATATGCTTCATGAAAATTCATCATATATTAAGATGGGGGTAAAAAAAAAATCTTAGGAGAGATTTTCTATTTTTAAGCTAAGATTGGTTAGGAAATTTGTGAATTTAACTAGCAAATCTAGAGGATATATACCCTATCTTTCTTTCTATATTAAACCTTCCGGGTATGTTGAGTATTATCGCGTAAGATAGATCATAATCTGTACCTAAGAAGAGAGGTGAGGTTGATGAGGTATTCTATATAACCTACTGTAATGCTGGAGAGAAATATAGAAAAAATGAACTTTTTGTTCTCCTATGATTGCAGTCCTATAGCTGAACCATGTAAATCTTCTATATATGCTTCTTGCCCGTGGTTCCTTAGTTAATCCCTCACGTTATCTTTCAACTTTTATGTAGATGTCTCATTTCATCTACATGTGGGGGAATAGATTTAAATGGTTTTACCATATGATTTTTTACAAAAAGGGCATAATCTTATCTTTTATCGTAACAAATCAATATATGGTTTGAAATAGACTTCTCATAATTGGGTTTCTAAATTTACATATGCTTTATAACATGTTGAATTCAAACAATCCTCAGTTGATTAGTCACTATTTGTATTTTTCAATAAATTTAACATCACAATTATTTTAGTTTATGTTGATGATATAATCATCACTGAAAATAATGTCGGTGCCATCAATGCTTTGAAGTTATTTTTTCATCATATCAAAGACTTGGTCCCTTAAAAATATTTCTTGGCTATAACAAGATGCTTCGTAATGCAAAGATACTTGCATCCAAACTAGTTGATTTTCTCATGAAGCAAATGGCTAAGATGGTGAACATATTTCCAATCTTTAAATTTAAAAAAAAAAAAATCTCAGCTTGATGTCACATCCAGATTCTAAGCTAATTGAAGTCATATCCAAACATCCAGGCATTGCAAGAAAAGCTCTACATGAAACACCCCCACGGGGGTTAAAGGTAGTTTTGTAGCGGTGGTAAAATTACTGCAGCTAATTACATGGGTAGAACATCTTTTGACGCAATATAAAAGTAATTCTTTTATCTGTGGTAGATAATATATGAACACTCCTACAACAAACACTTTAGAAGCATTTTTATAATTACCGCTTCTCTAGGTCCACATTTCACAGCGATTTTTCATTAATGCTCTTATATGCGATTTTTTTTCAATTAAAATAAAATTGCAGTACATAATATTTAGGGGGCAATAAAAATTACTGCCATTAAAGTGCATGTATGTATGACGGTTTTGTTTCACTGCTTCTATATGTTTCACTTTTTAATTAAAAGAATAAAAGATAGTACATATATACCAAAGTGGGAGGTAAAGATTAATTTCCACTCACCATTAAAAAAAAAAAAATTACTGCTGCAAGGCATGTATGTGGGCGTTTTTATTGCGCTACCCCTAAAAATGACTCAAATTTTAATTCCAAAAATAAAGTAATACATACCTTTTACTAGCAGCAAAATTTACAAGGACATATATAAGGGCATATTTATAACTCCGTCCTTAGACATATATATATATATATATATCTCATAATCTTAAGTGGGGATTCTTTCTACCACCACCAAGACTCCACCTTTTGAGGCGGTAATAAAAAACCACCACTAACAGTTCCCTTTTAGAGCCGGTAAAATTTCCTCTAGATGATCTATATCAGCATTAATTGATACCGATACATCTATAGTGGTGATTAAATATATTTGCCACTAAACACCTTATTGTTTAATTAATCCAGTAGAAGAACTAAGCTATAAGCGGAGGCAGGGGTGTTAAACAGTTCGATGTAAAAAAAATTAGGTAAAATTTTTTTCCGAATAGTTTATTAAACGGTTTCAAATATTGAAATCGAAACCATCTATAAATAATTTTCAATTATTTTTTAATTTTTGTTTCCAAATGATTTTTTGTTTTGAATTTTTTTAATTGAAATATATGTAAACTTAACACATTGAATTGAATTATTTATCATTATATATTTATTTTAATAATTATTCAATATGTAATTATTATTTTTATTGAAATTAATGTAAACTTGACATTAAATGACTTAACCTCACTATATATATATATATATAAAATAAAATAATCAATTTAAATGTTTATCACCGATTTAAATGTTTGATTATGAGATCAATCCTTTCCTTTCGCCATCACCACCGCCTCCACAAGATCTTGACATACCTCTTTTTGTTTTTGAGGTTTATTCAAACATCTAACATTCCACACAATAACATATCAGAAAAAAGAACTTATACAATAATATTAATTAAGGTCAATTTTAGAAACTAAAGCTGCATAGATGGATCCCATTGTCCCAAAATTAGAAGCCTTATAGTCAAAAACCAAGGACCACCTTCCTTATAGTCAAAAACCAAGGACCACCTTCAAGAACCCTAATCTTGTCTTCTTTCTCAAAGAAATGTACAGCCAAAAAGTCATTTTTGCAAGAGATCGAAAAACATCAAGAGAACCCTTGGGATTTCAAAAATCTTACAATCATCGTTACAAAATGCCTCACTTTTGCCCTCCTTCAACAATGGCTCAAATTTGAGGCTAAGTGAAAGAAAGGGAAAAATGGATGAAAAAAAAAAAAAAAAA
>NW_024869856.1:0-2943 GCF_013358625.1 Macadamia integrifolia
GTTTTTTTTTTAAAATAATGTTTAAATGGACCGAATAATTCGGTTTAATTCGGATTCGGTCCGAATTATTGGCGATTTATATTCATTTTGGAAAAAGTCGCGAATTTTAAAGAATTTTATTTTTAATTCGGATTCGGTCCGAATTTTTGATAGAATTCGGAAAAATTCGGTTCGGCCGAATAATTCGCGAATTATTCGGCCGAATTGATAACTATGCCTTAAGGTGGTGATATGTGTATTGATACCAATACAACGGTCCAAATCTAATTTAAATGTCTCTTTACTGATTTAATGTTTTATTAGTTGTACCATATCTGGACCATTGTATTGGTATCAATACACGTGTCACCACCTAAAGGTGGTATTGCACAAAATTGTACAAGATTGGAATTGCAGATGATTTTAACCCCTGGTATAGAGGGCTGATTCAATTTAATTATGGGAAAAAGAATAATGTTTGGTTGTGGGGCCCCCTGCTTGGCCCGTCAATTATAAAATAGAAAATTTCATACATGCTAATGCCCTTACAATTTACATACACTCTCATTGGTCCCCACATTAATGCAATAGCCACGTGGCTAAACAACAATCTCTTGCCCTTTATTAGTTTATTTAATGGAATTAGATATTCAAAAGAAGTATTATAATTGAATAAAAAATTTAGAAATCGAGGCTTCAAGACCGCAATGGTCAAGAAGCCAATGACTAAAAACTGGCCAAACTTTCTTTCTTAAAGGACATTAGACGAGGCTTTCCAGCCATTCTAATGACAAAATAAATATTACATTCCATGAAATGTGATCCCACTAAGAGCCGATGCCTTGTTGCCTCCATGACATGAATGGGACTCATTCAGATTAAATAATTTTAAAATTATTTAAATTGGTATTTCAAATTTACTTAATTTAATTTTGAGTTTTATAAGTCAAAAGTGTCAAGACGTATAGACAAGAAGAATCCATTGATTAAGAGAGATGGCTGGGACATCAGACTACAATTTCCTACCGATGAGGGGATAGGAAATTGAATCATTTAGAAAAGATTTAATGAAAAGAGAGAGAGAAAGATCAACAAATAGGATGTGAGGATGAATGAACAAAAATTTGTACAATAACGTCGTGGCAACCTTTTTCCATAAACCAATATTTAAAAGCAAATGCAAACTAAAGATCCAGTGTTTTGAAATTTTTTTTTAGGGATACCATGTTTTGAAATTTGGAGGGGACAAGAATGGGCATAGATGAGTGATTGCCATGATATGCTCATTGTTGTTCTCAAATTCTCATTCTCACTGGCCAGCCATAAGAGGGAGAAGGTACGTGGAGGCCCGGAGTGGCATCAAAGTCAAACACACAATTCCTTCCTAGCATTTAATGGGAAAAAAATCAGAATATGCAGATTCTAGAATCTATGGAGTGGTAATTGAAAATTGGGAGAAAAAATGCTCGTCAGTGTGGTTACTTTGGTAACAGTTGGATCAATGAAAGTGTGTGTGAAAGCATCTTTTTCAAAAGACATGGATGAACGTCTTTTCACATAAAAGGATGTAACTTGAAATTTGGGTATAGATACTTACATTGATAATATTCAAAGAAAACGTCTCTGAACTTAAAATAAAGTGTTTAGTGCATTTATGATGTGTGAAAAAAAAATTTTTTTGAGAGAAATGAGTATTGACTAAACAACAAAATGTAGTTCCGTTAAAATTAAGTAGAATTTTGATATAGAAACTGAAATTTCTGTTTTTAACACAAAACATTTTTCCAAAATGTTATCAAATGCAGCCTTAGAGCTTGTTCAGAGAACCATCTCCCTTTAAGAATGAAACTTGAGCTAGACAAGAGATAAGAGTCATGGAATGATGACTCGAAACATCGGGACACACACTCCGAAGGGATCTTAGCCATTGGCACATGGTGGATGTGCCACCAGTAGAGGAGCCCCACGCCTCTCAGTCCCTTGCACTGATCTGTTCCTCCTCGCGCTGTCTTTTGGAATCTTGAAAGGCTTTGCATGTTTTAAGGGAAGGAGAATTGAAAACTTTGAAGAGTGAAGTACTTCCAATGCGCCATTGTGCTAATTAAACTAATCCCCGACAACATTAAAAACCTTGATTCACGTATTCAATGGATCCAAACACCCCATTATGCCGCGAGGTAGCGATCGATGAGAATTTTTTAAATATTACTTATAATGTGGGGTGGGGGTGCAAGAACTGACAAGTAGCAACAGAGGTCATTAGGCCCCGGAGGTGGAGGCCGGGACTTGAAACCTGGAGTTGTGTTTTTAGCTACAGGCTCATAGTATTACAAAGGCTCTAGCCAGAGACGCTGAACCAAGGGGCTATTGACGGAACCTGGAGCCTGGGGGTGTCTTTTCCATCGCAGCTTTTATGGTCCAACCACACATAAATAGCAAAATCCCTTCCACCCAAAATACAAAACAAACAATTCCAAATTTCCAAAGGAAGCCCCTGCCTTCCGCCCATCTTGTCTTTTAGGACTTGGGACTCCGGGAAGGACAGAGCCTTTTTATAAGATTTAAGGGGACGAAAGAGTATGGGTAAGAGTTTGGGCTTTCAGAGTGTGAACTGTGGTGAACAATTTGGAAAAATCTTTTCTATTTTTTATTTTTCGATTATGCGATTTGTCTTTGTTTTCTCGTCTGGATCTGGAAGATTTTTTGACCACTTCTGAGTTCAAACGTTGGAAGTCACGAGAAAGAGCGAGAGAGAGAGAGAGAGAGAGAGAGGTGCAGCAAAGAAAATAGGCAAAGCTGGCAGGAAAAGGGGGGGAAAGCTCGATTGTCCACAATCTGAAAACGACGGTTGATGTTCCTTTTCTGTCTTTCGGCGGGAAACTCAAAAATATTTTGCGGGAATCAGAAGTATTGCTTTCTATAATTAATTATTACTGTCATTATTTGAAAAGATTTCCTTATTTT
>NW_024869857.1:0-2942 GCF_013358625.1 Macadamia integrifolia
AGATCTGGTTTTTAGTACTGGTAGTATCTCAAATCACCCAAGCTTTCAAGTTCAAGCATTGATTCAAGTAAGTAGGCTCATTTAGTAGTCTTCTCTCCCCCCTCTCATTCCCTCTTCTGACTACCTTTTCTTTCTTAATTGAGGATTTTCATTTCAGTCGTTACATTATTTCTATCCCTTTCCCCCAAGTTTCATGGCTAGTGTATGTGTTGGCTTTGCCTCTCCTAGCCATAGAACCATCAGTTTATTACTTTTATTTCAATTGTCTCCCTTTCCCTAAAGCCAAGTAGAGTAACCCTTGTAAGAGTGACTCTCTGGTCAAGTAGGGAGGCTCATATTATGATGCATCCCTCGGGCTAAGTAGAGAAACATACTTGTGAGTCTCTCTCTAGCTTTCTCCCCTTTCTTTTACTTGATTTTTATTTCAGCATTTTTTTCCTTTATTTTTTTTTTTTAAATTGCGTGGGTTATTTATTTATTTAATTTAATTGCGTGGCTTGCTTCTTTAAATTCTTAGATGACGATTGGTTAGGGCGTTATTTTAGATACATATGTTTAGGATGGTCATTAGAATTAGATCACAACCATTAATCGGTTCACTTTCGCATTATTAAAAAAAATAAAAAAATAAAGTGGCTGCTCTCCATATGTTCGACCCGTAGCTACACTGATCTGTACGCTTACGGTTACATTTTAAATCCCAACAGTAAGACTCTCTTGAAACTTAAAATAAGTTGTTTTTCCAAATGGTCTCTACATATACACACGAAAAATGGCCTTTATATTCCTTTCTTACTAATCTTGGCCATTTAGATAAATAAGGTGTTGATGTAGCCTCCTCTGAAGCTACGTATTGTGAGAGTTGTACACACTCTTCTAGGTTGGTAACTATGTAATACAAATACAAAAAGTGGAAAAAAAATGCAAGCAGGAAAGCTATAACTTTTCAAGACTATATTGAATCGAAACTCTCTGTGGTTTCAATTTTATACATTAAGATTGTCAATAACAAACAACAACAACAACAACAACAATAACAAACTCAGCCTTATCCCAACTTAATGAGGCCAGCTTTAAGGATCTGTGCAACACAAAGGAGGGAAAATTGATGACCAAACTAAAAGGGAGAATGAATAAAACAAGAAAATAGGAAATGATAAAGAGAAATGGGATAGCACCGCTGAAATCCCTTCTGATTGAAATGAAAATGTGTCTCTCTCTCTCGAAGAGTGATGGAGATGGAGAGAGGGGCGGAGGGTGTTTCAGCTGCGATAATGCTGGGAGATGGGTAGGATCCTGATGGAAGGGGGAGAGATTGATCTAGACAAGGCCTGATCATGGACTTTCTGAAACCCCTACCCAGGGACAAGGAGCGGACTGGTTTGGAGGACGCTGCCATGACGCCTCCAGCGGGAGCTATTGGAGGAGAATCTGGTGGTAGGAAAACCTTCACAACTGTTGTGGGTTGTGCTCTACCGGATGTTGATTCATTGCCAGATCCAATCCATGCGGGCTCTTGCACCAAGATCCCCTAGGATGCTTATAAAGAGCGACTTACACAGTTTCGTTATGCACTGATCGGAAGAGCCAATTTCAGAATGATATCAGGCAGGAAGCTGGACACTGGAACCTAAAGGGTAAAATCAAAATGGCACCGATGGGAAGGAGATTCATTCTGTTCCAATTCGAATTGGAGGGGGATATGTCTTCAATGTGGAGGAGAAGTAATGTAAAAGTTAGGAGACAGATAATCAGGTTCCTGAGATGGTCCCTTGATTTTGACGTTCACGCGAAGCATGTCTTAACAAAACTTGTGTGTATTCGTTTCCCTAACCTGCCTCTGGAGTATTGGCACAAGCGAATACTCTTGTCAATGGAGAAGATGGTTGGTAGGCCTGTTGCTCTGGACAGGAGAACACAGAGGGCTGAGTTGGGAAACTGCGCTCTAGTATAAGTGGAGACGGAGATAAATGGGAAGAGATTAGAAGAAATACAGGTGGAGCGGTTTAAACCTGGAACACAAGAGGTTTTTTGGTTTAAGCAGGCCATTGTTTACGAGGATGGAATGACAAGATGCGGCTATTGCAAAAAGCTTGGGCACCTTGTCCATGACTGTAAGGAGAAGAAGGCGAGGGACGCTAATGAAGATGCCGAGGTGAGAGGAGGAATACCAGGGGCTATTTACGTCCA
The DNA here is from genome assembly GCF_013358625.1 of Macadamia integrifolia. Lineage (NCBI taxonomy): Eukaryota > Viridiplantae > Streptophyta > Magnoliopsida > Proteales > Proteaceae > Macadamia > Macadamia integrifolia. The sequence continues at coordinate 2,191 of NW_024869857.1, forward strand.
TTAAAGAGGCAATGATGGGAGGCCGGAAGGGAATTCCTCTCTCACGATGGGAATGGATTTCCTACCATGCTGAGATGTCCTTCCTTGGAAGGAATTTCAAACCCGCAAGGAAACTTGGTGGGGATGAATAAGAGGATGCCGCATGGAGGGTTGTAGATTGTCCTTCCCTTAATTCAAGAAACTGATTTGGTTGCCAACTCTGCAGAGGCGGTTGAGAATGAGATAATAAGGGAATGTGTATTGGAGGGCCTGAACAAATCTCATATAGGATCGGCAGATGGATCTGGGTATGGGTCCAATCTATCTAGCGATGAGGTGGAGGGGGTGCAAGAAAGTCTCGCTGCCCATGACACTGAGACTAGAGTCTCGCAGGGCGTTCTCTTCATGCCTGCGACTCAAGTTAGGGAAGGGGCAGTATACATGCATCATCATGATGGTGTGGAAGAAGATAATACATCAAGAGAGGCAGTGCTCAGCCCTGTGAATCGCATAGGAAGTCTGGCCGAATTATTCCAGCAAGAAAATAAAGAATGAAAGTCCTCTACTGGAATATTAGAGGTATGAAGAAGGCACTGGCTAAACTGGCCTTGGGGAATATTTTGAAGGAAAATCAACCGGGCATCGTATGCATTGCGGAGCCGATGGTTGAGGTCAGCTCCTATCCCAAAGTTAGATTGGGATATGATGTGAATTTTATTCATAATAGTAGATTAGATAAGGTGCCAAATTTTTGCTTATGTGGAAAAGAAGCA
>NW_024869858.1:0-2935 GCF_013358625.1 Macadamia integrifolia
CCATCAGCAGATGAACAATCCAATCAACAGAAATAAAGTTACAGAAACCGATATTGGAAATCCCAACTTGAATCATAGTTAACAAAATAAGGAGCTATGTTTCAGATGGTTGAGCTTCTAGTTGCAGCGGTATGCTTTGCTAATTTATCTGTCGGCCACTAAGTTAATCTCTCAGTAACAATGAGAGATGCCCAATAAGATGCTATCCAAATATTGTTTAAAGTACCACCACTTTTGTTCAAAGCACCAATGAATTGTTTGGTTCCTTGTACAGCTCATAACTGCATGAGGGTTACTTTCAATCCACAACTTTTGCACCCCCTTAGCATATGCACTTTGAAGAACAGTTGAAGAAAGCTGAGAACTCCATATACATAAATACACACTTCGCGCACATGAGACCGGATTTGATTTTGTAGACTAACGGTATAAGCGAAACAAAGTTTACGAAATTACGAATGCAAATACAGGTGGCTGTCTAAAAAGATGATAGAAAGAACATTACTCCACAGTATAGTGAAAGTAGTAATTAATATTCATTAGGAGTACTTGAACACTTTCATCATAAGCTGCATACATTTTACATTTAAGAAACCAAATTAAGGCACAGCACAACAACACCTCACCTCTTATTCATATCTAATAACTCTCTCTCTCTCTCTCTCTCTCTCTCTCTCTCTCTCTATTTTATCTAGCTATAGCACGTCATCTGATCCACTACTATGTCACCTAGTCTGGATAACTGGGCGATGCGGCTTCATTATATATGTAGGATGATGGTCCATGGAGGGTAAGAGGAAGATGAGCAGGGTTGTGCTTATTTAGGTGGTTCGTTTTGGTTTCAACAGTGCCACGGATTGCGTCATGGTCCAAAACGTGTGTCCTTTTCCTCTGATACCGGAGAAGTCTTGTACACAGGTCCCTTGTTGTGAGGCTTGTAAAAAGCTGTAGTAGTAGTGGTTTCTGGTGCCATGTGTTCTAATGATGTTGCTTTCTTCACTGGTGGAGGCCTATGCCCGCCAGGCGGAGGATATTGAGGGTGGATGGTGATATTGGGCGAAGCAGGGAGTGGTGAGAGCAGCCACCACAGCAAGTAGTAGCAATACGAGATGGGTACGAGAAAGGCTCATCTTTGCTTTGCTGGGTTTTCACTGCAAAACATGAGCATCCACCGTTATGCACACCATGGAGGTGCGTTCTTTATAATTGTTTTGGAGCTCTATTAATATGCCACGTGCCCAGCCTATAAGCAAATTCACATCATCAGATAGGTGTAGGCCTAGATGGGATATAATTGAGGCGGCCAATGGAAATATATGGTCTATTTATTAATGTGTTAAACAGGGTCATGTCTGGGTCCCACAAGTTTGAAACTCGAGGTAAAGCAGACGATAAAATATTACGTAATTACTATCCCAAGGACCCCAATGATAATTGTTTTGGAGCTCTATTAATCTGCCCCGTGCCCAACCTATAAGCAAATTCACATCATCAGATAGGTGTAGGCCTAGAAGGGATATAATTGAGGCAGCCAATGGGAATATTTGGTCTATTTATTAATGTGTTAAACAGGATCATGTCTGGGTCCCACAAGTTTGAAACTCGAGGTAAAGCTGACGATAAAATATTACGTAATTACTATCCCAAGGACCCCAATGATAATTGTTTTGGAGCTCTATTAATCTCCCACCTGCCCAGCCTATAAGCAAATTCACATCATCAGATAGGCGTAGGCCTAGAAGGGATATAATTGAGGCGGCCAATGGGAATATTTGGTCTATTCATTAATGTGTCAAACAGGGTCATGTCTGGGTCCCACAAGTTTGAAACTCAAGGTAAAGCGGACGATAAAATGTTACGTAATTACTATCCCAAGGACCCCAATGATGATGTTAGAGTCTGATAACTTGCTCGAAGAATCCAATCATTCGGTCTTATCAATTGACGGTAAGGGTTATCTTGTGTGCCTTTCTTATCAAATGGGGGAGGTTAAGCATTATTGGATAATACTTTAACGCTGACTTTGCATTCAGAAGAAGAAAAGAAAAGAAAAAGAAGTACAAAAATGGTTTAAGAAATTTTTTCACCATGTTTAGTAACCAAGACAAGGAAAGAAAAGAGTTGAAAAAAAATGAAATGATAAGAATAAAAAAAGCATATATGTTTGGCTACCATTAGGCTTGTATTTTGGTAGCCAAGAGAAAAAAAGAAAATAAATGAAAATAATTGGTTGAAGAAATTTTCTTTGTGCTTGGCATGTCTTGAACCAAGACTGTGTTTGGTAGCCAAGAAAAGAAAAGAAAAGAAAAGAAAAAATTACACTTTTTTGTACTTTTTTCTTGGGTTAAGAAATTTCCTTTGCACTTGATATGTCTTCACCCAAGAGAATAGTCAGCTTTTGAAATTCAAAATTCCTTTTGGGAGTTGTGAAGTTTTCTTTTGTTCCCCCCAAAAAAAAAACTTGAAAAAAACACAAAAAACATGAGAAAATATGAAAACATAATAAGACAAAAAATGAATGATTACACAATGATTTCCTATGAGTCTATCTCTCTCCTAAAATTCAAAATATTTTGAATTTTTTTCTTTTCTTTTCTGCTTTTGGTGACCAAACATACACTCTTTTTATTTTCTCACCCTTCATTTCTTTTCTTCTCTTTTCTTTTCTTTTCTTTTCTAGATTCTTTTTTCTTTTCTTTTCTTTACTTTTATTTTCTTTTCTTTTCTTCTCTTGGCTACCAAACATAGCTAAGAGAAGATTTTTTTTTGAATTTCAAAATTCGCCTTGGGAATGGTGAAGTTTTCTTTTGCTGCCAAGAAATAGAAAATCTTGCCAAAAACACAAAAAAAATGAAAAGATACAAAAACTTTTCTTTTCTTTTCTTCTAATGGTAGCCAAACATACATACTTTTTTTTTCTTACTATTTCATGTCT
>NW_024869859.1:0-2932 GCF_013358625.1 Macadamia integrifolia
CCCCCCCCCCCCCACCCACCACCACCCAAAATCCCAGCCATGGACTTGCCAAATCCACACGTGGCACTCTTTGCAAGCCCCGGCAGCCATCTAATTCCTCTGGTAGCCCTCTCCAAGTGCTTGTTCTCCCTGCATGGCTTCCACTCCACCATCTTCGTCGCCTCAGCTCCCACTACCACTTTCCTATCTAAAGTCGAATCCCTAAACCTCCCCTCCGCCATCCGCATCGTCCATCTATCGCCGCCCAATATCTCCACCTTTGTCACTCGTCAAACAGCCGTCGTCTCCTGTATCCACATCATCGTCAGAGAATCAATCCCAGCCTTACGAGCTGCTATTGCTGACATGTCACGGCAACCCACTGTCCTGGTCGTTGAAATGTTCGGCACCAGTGCTTTCACCGTCGCAGAAGAGCTAGACATCCCCAAATACCTCTACATCCCGATGACGGCAGCTTACTTGGCGTTGATGGTGTCCGTGCCGACGCTGCATAAGGAGATAAAGGGCGAGTACGTGGACATGCAGGAGCCGCTTTGCATCCCAGGTTGCAAGCCGATTCGGGCGTAGGACTTGCTCGATTCCATGATGGACCGGAAGTAAGACCAATACAACTGTTGTCTCCATATGGGGTCCACCTTACCCCTAGCAGATGGGATATTAGTAAACACGTGGGAGGACTTAGAGCCAAGAACACTCAGAGCGCTTCGAGAAGATCCCATCCTACGTTGGATCATGCCGCTGCCGGTTTATCCGGTAGGCCCAATAGTTAGATCATCCGGTCTACCTTGTGACAAATCACATGCAGACTGTCTGGCTTGGCTGGTTGAACAACCCGTCGAATCGGTGATTTATGTATCGTTTGGGAGCGGCGGAACGCTGTCGGAAGAGCAACTCACTGAGTTGGCCTTTGGGTTGGAGTTGAGTGGGAAACGATTCCTTTGGGTGGTGCGTCCGCCTGCTGGCAAGGACGGGGCTTTATTCAACGCCGGAGGCGGAGGTGATGGGCTTTCAAGGTATTTGCGCGATGGGTTCTTGAATCGAACCCAAGAGGTAGGATTGGTTGTCCCTATGTGGGCCCCTCAGTTAGTGGTGTTGAGCCATCCATCGGTAGGAATCACACTGTGGATGGAACTCGATATTGGAAAGCATGGTGAACGGAGTACCGATTATTGCGTGGCCGCTGTACGCAGAACAGAAGACGAATGCGGCAATGGTGGCGGAGGAATTATGTGTGGGTTTGAGGACGAAGGAGTTGCCGACGAAGATGGTGGTGAGAAGGGAAGAGATCGAGAAGCTGGTGAGGTTGGCAATGGGAAAGGAAGGGGAAGCAACGAGGAGAAGAATGAAGGAAGTGAAGGAGAGTGGGTTGAGAGCGGTGGATGAGGGTGGGTCTTCTCGGGATTGGCTCTCTCATGTTGCGCACCAGTGGAAGCAGATTGGTTATGCTAAAGCAAAGGCAGGGAGATCGATGGAGCTCATGAGTGGTTATGAGCAGTCGGGCTTAGATCCCAATATTTTTTCCTGTGCTAATGACAATCCAATGAAGGTTTCAATGTTGAAAGAATCATTGACTCTGTGATCGATCCTCTGCTTCCCAGTTTGCTACTCTTCCTGAATGTGGTTTCTTTTACCTTCTTTTATTATTTTTAGACTAAGCTCAACCATGTAGATGCTTATATATTTGTTTTCATTTTTTCTCTTTTTATTTATTCGGTTATTTATTTATTCCAATATGATCATCGGACTAAACTGACAATGATTATTTATTTAAAAATGCTTATTTGTTTAGTTATTTAGTTAAAAATAAGTTATTGTGTTATGGAACAGTGAAGATGGTCATCTATTATGTGTAAAGATGAGAGAAAAATGAAATGTGGTGTAACGACTGCTTCCTTAGCCCTATCCACTAGTAAAATGATCTCAAACAAGATGAGGTTGGTTTCTTCACACCAAGTAGGATGCCAAACTTCATCTATAAAGTCAAACAACCTTGTTTCTCTCATATTTCTTCTATTTCCTTCTGAATTTCCCTTTTCCCCATTTTTTCTTCATAATCTCTCCTTGCATGGTGCATAATCAAATTTAATGTAGTTTGACATGGATGCTCACAATCACATGAAAGGAGTAGTGATTTTTCATCATGTCTACGGGTTTTAGGTAGATACAATATATAAGAAATCCTATGAACCCGAGTAAAATGCAACTCCAACAATAATTATGTGAGAAAAAGTTCCTTACCTACTCGTGTATACATCCCTAAACTCAGATACGAAAGTTGGCAAATTAAAATACATCCCTACCCTTGGTTGGTCCCATGCTAATTTGGCAAAATAATCCTAGACAACCAATCTCAACAATCACGTAAGTTTTAATGGAAGTTGAAAGAGGTGCATCCCACAAAAGATTCCACACAAGAAAAACCTGTATCATAAAAGAGCCAACTTCACAAAGGGAAAAACTAAACTTCGCTAGTTAGTTTTCACTATCTGCCTCATGGCAACACAGTTCATCAGTCGTATCATATAAGTGCTAGTATACTCATAGTGGCCATATGGCCCATATCAATGCATTAGGTTGGGCTGAGTCCAGCCTAGATGAGCTGGGATGGATTGAGAACATTAGACCTTGGGTTGGGCATGGGTTTACAAAACCCGACCCAGCTCCCCCAAGGTAATTGATTCCCAAAAGCCCAAAATAGTAAACCAAGAGCCACCGCATGAGGGAAAGTGGAGTTTGGATTCATTATGGCTTTGTTTGGTTGTAAGGGGAATGCAAATTTTTTATGTAAAGTGGAATTTTTTTTTCAGAAAAAATAAATTTAGATGTTTGATTCCAAGGGAAACATATTTTACACGTGAAAAAAATTTCACTTAACCATTTAAATTTTCCTTTTTATTTCCCCACTAAAATAGGAAGAAGAAAAAAAAAAAAA
>NW_024869860.1:0-2917 GCF_013358625.1 Macadamia integrifolia
TCGGAGCAATAGTAAATAGGTATGAATAGATCACGAAAAAAAGGAATAGTGGAGAAAAAGTTATACAAAGCTGGATCTAAATACGGACAGAATTTATAGAGATTATGGCTGATGTGAGCAAAAGGTGTCAGGCGGCAATTCTAAATGTTCTCATTTAGGTCATGGTTTGCCTGTCTCAAGGAAAAGTAACGAATTCAGTAATAAGCGGAAGAGAACATTCACTCTTTCTCTCCCTTGACAGCCCTCAAGGGTCAGCATTTGCTAAGGGCAGCCCCCCAACGTAAGAGTTCACAAAAACCACCTTCTCATGCCTCCAAACAGTTAATATGCTGACATCCCCACAACCAGGACTCCAAGGGTGTAGGATCAGAGGAATCAAACTTCATATAGTTGATTTCGCCAACACTCGGCCGACACATGTTCTCTCATGGATTTACGAAACTAGAGGCAGGAACTTCAATAAACGTTACCATTGATTTTGAAGAAATTCTTTGGCAATGCAATGAAGACATGTTAAGGGAACCCACATGATACCAAAGGCAAATACAAGGAAAACAATCATAGGGTGTTGCCAACTCTGAGTGAATGGAAAAGCTAATGCACATATTCCACTTCTATTTTGCATGCTATGCAACCATGGGAAAAATTGAAGCCACAGTGTATGAGGTTGGTCTGTTCTTTATTGCAGTGCATCCTGTTCATCAAGGCTGTCCAAAATAAATCTTTTTAATAGGAGGGATATGCATTCCTCAAATGAAATGCAGCTCAGCTTTTTCACATGTTCTTTCCCTTAAAGAATTAAAATGACTTGGAAGTTTGAACTCCAACAACAGCCATCTTCCTCCTGCAGTGCAATTTCAACTCCTAAAGTTCTAAAAAGGTCTGCATCTTTCTTCATTCAGTAGTGGAGAGATCACTCTAAAACTTGGGCTCCTAGCAGCCAGAGCTGACAACAGACATATCTTTTAAAGCCCTAAAATGTCCCATATTGCCCTCCTTCAGTAGCTGAGAGAGCTGCCTAAAACTTGGGTTCCTAGCAGCCAGAGATGGCAACAGCCATATTATTGTATTTATGAACCAGTAAAATTGCAGAAATAGCTAAAAGATTTCTAACACCTTTCTAATAGACATCAGGATATTCTCCATAGTCTACAGTGGGAAGCTGTAATAAATATAGCATGTCCCATAGTCAGCCTTCCCATCCCGATCACTATTACCTTTGACACCAGTGGGCAAGCAACCTTATGCTTAGTTGTTTACAGGTGAAGCAGCTATTCACCACCCCTAGTTTTTACAAACTGAACAAGCTGGAATCTTCTTGATGACTATTATGGTCATTTGATGAGACATATGAGCACAGAAAGAATGGAGGGGTAACACAAAAAAGACTTGAGAAGTTTTGAGCAATATTGTTCTATAGCAGTACTGTTTATAAACCTCATAGGGTATCCAAGACATTTGGCAATGATCAAATTTACCTTTTCCATTCAAGGAAAACTGTGGACAATTCCACCAGAACAATCATCAAGCATGAGTTTGCATATCTATGTCCCAGGCAGCGACAGAGTAGGTCAAAATGATGTTCTGTATGAGAGGTTTGAGAAATGCCCTGAAAGACTGAAGTTGAGGCCTTACCTTGATTTCAAGGATAAGGCTATGATGAGCCAAGTGAAGCTTGTTGATAAGGGTGATCAGGGAAACAAGAGTGAAAGAAGAAAAAATTTTCGTAATTTTGATGAGGTAGTAGTCTTTCGTGAGATAGCAACCCAGTGAACAAGGCTCCTGCTACTGCAAGGTCTGGGAGGGGCAAGTGTGTACCGTAGCCTCACCCCCTGCTTCGCAGAAGAGGCTGTTTCCAAGTTTTGAACCTGTGACCAACAGGTAGCAATAGTGCATCTTAACCGTTGTGCCACAGGCTCGCCCGCTAGGTAGTAGTCTTTAGCATCCATTAAAAATGGGAAAACCATATATACGATAATACTATACAAACAAGAAAAGATTGATGTAAGAAAAACAGAAAAGACTGATAGCCATATAAAACTTAGAGGATCTTCAACATTGCACAAAAACTTAATCTGATTCTCCATCGAGTTGACAAATATTTAAAATAGCAAATTCCTTCACAATGGAAGCACATAACTGATAACTATTGATCAACCCTACCAGAAGCTGGTTTTATCCTCAAAAAATATATTCCACTCTTTCCAAAGATCTGGATCATCCAACAATTGGCAAATAGAGAAAGTTACAAAAATATGTCTCTTAAGGGCTGAAAGCTCTGATTAGCCAAGACTCAAGGAAACAAAAGTGATTCTGAGGTGCAAGCCAGCTCATTGCTAATCTTTATGTACAAGCATTCAAAGCTGATGGGAGAAGGGAATCACCTACCCCACTTCAGTCTTGGAAAGGAAATATACGTAGGGTTCAATCCTTTGGTTTTATAGATGCGTAACAATTAAAAATCAATAAATGTAAGCATGGAGAAACAAACTATGTGCTATTGATAGGGCAAGAACTAACCCAAATTTGGAATAAAATACTCTATATAGGTTTAACTGGAATGATTCTCCAGCACACTGACCAGAGGGAAAGATTTTTCTGGTAAACACAATTCAGGGTCCTCATGATGACAGGTTTGAGCCCTCGGAAGAAGATATTGAGTTTCAACCAAGACTATGTCACTGACATTAATAAGGATCCATATCCAACAAGGTGCAACTACAAGCTTTTACCAATATGGTAGTGAGACTCACCTTCGTAACATTAGAGGACCACAAAGGAGATGGGTTTAAGATTTAGTAGCAACCGAATCAAAGTAAAATGGTTTTATAATGTTCATTTAAAATTGGTTGAGAAGGATGGAATCTATGATGCATCTAAAGTGTAGACAGATGTGAACCTTAAGTGTCGCACCACA
>NW_024869861.1:0-2888 GCF_013358625.1 Macadamia integrifolia
TTTCTCATTCTCTTTTTAATAAAATTCATTTCTAGTGGAAAAAAAAAAAACAAAAGACATAGTACCAACAACAACATATTACTAGCTACCATTACGTTGTAAAATGAATAAATCAAAACATTACAACATCCATTAAAATTTTGACTCTTTCATTTTCGGTTTCAATCACATCTTTGAATTGGGCTTGTATGGTTGGTCTATGGATTTTTGCTGGGCTTGGGCCCGTTTTCTATTGGGCCTAATTGAGTGCAATACAACCAATGGTAGGAAACTTGGAATAACCCAACAGGTTATTTATGTTCAATCTCGGATAACCTAATATGGGAATTTCACATAAAAAACCCTAACGGGAATTAGCATCCTGGATAAAATTTATAGGCCCCATCGTGAACCCCATGAAAGCCGCAGCGATACCAAAAAAAGATTCCACTTCTCATGCATGTAAGCGTTTGCCTAAAATGAATTATAACACTTTTTTGACAGTCAAAAATGCCCCACATCCTCTGTGATAGCTGCTATCCTTCGCGGCCTGTAGGAGTTTTCAACGCAGGTAGCAATTCAGGTATATTCTGTACATGAGCTGCTCCTAACTAAAAAATTAATGGTGATGGTTAGTAGATCCCCTGCAACAAAAATCTTGGAAATAATCTGGGAATATCCAGAAATGGGAGGCTTTAAATTGAACATAGACGGATGCTCTCTTGGTAATCCTGGTTGTTGTGGAGCAGGAGGAATTATAAGAAATGATAGGGGCTTTCCTTTGGGTTGTTTTGCTCAATTTAAAGGAACTGCATGGGACAAACTACGTTGCTAAATTTTCTGCTCTCTTTGTTGGACTGCAAATGGCGTAGGATAAAGGAATAGATAATCTATGGATTGAATGTGACTCATAGGCTGTTGTGAGTTGCATTCGAAATCAATCTATTCCGTGGCCCTTTGAACAATAGTAGAGAAACTTAAGACAGTACTTAAACAATATTCAGTGGCGCATTACTCACTCTTACAGAGAAATTAATTCAATCACAGATAAATTGGCAAAGCATGCTACAACAAATAGAAGCTTTGCAATTTATAAGTTATGATATAAATTGGGATTTCCAATAAAGAACAAGATATCGGTTTATGTAATTTTCTTCTAAAATTTCTTTTGTTTGGACCTTTATCTCTGCTAATGACAATGTCGAAGGTGGAATATTGATCCAAAGGATGTTCTGTACAATTTTTCTCTATTTTCCAAGATTTAATGATATTCTCTTGTTAACTTCTACCAAAAAATAAATAAATAAATGGATTAGTACATATGATAGAAGACCAAGTATATATGCATCTTATTGGTACAATTTCAAATTATAATGAGTTAAAGAAATAGCTAAAATTACAAAAGATGCTATTTTTTTTTTATATATATTTAAAAAATAAAATACCAAACACACGCCATGAAAGTGAGGAGAAGTTACAACCAAAGTTCAACCCTAAAACAGATGAAGCAGCTTTTATGATTTAAAGGGGACTAACATTTGATTTTTACTCGGCTAAGCCACCATCCAACATATGAAATGAAAATAGATTTCACGGTTTGATGATTATACATGTACAAAAAGTTATATAGCTGTCCATTCGAACAAAATCTAAGAAACACCAATGAGATAGCAGATGAATCAACAAATAAGAGCTTATTTGGCCAAGGATTTGCAATGAGGGTGAATCTAAAAATGCCAAGACACAAATCTAATAACAGATGGGACATGTTCCCAAGCAATTATTGAGATTTATTTCAGTTATGAAATTCATAGAATAAATAAATCTATATTAACATAAATATGAAAACTAAGCAAGATGTGGCACTAACTATAAGAAGACAGAAGTACAAAACGGAAAAGGTAAAGGAGACCATGGTATAACACAAGAATGGAATTTGCAATACCTCAACACCTTTCCTTTGGCTTATTTTTCATGTACTTTGTGATATTTTCCTGTTCTAGCCATGGAAGAGAGGTTAGTGTGAAGAAAGAAACACATGTTTGGAGCCACAACTATTACTTAAAAGTTTTAAAAAGCTCAATATCCTAAACATACTACCAATAGATAACAGTCAAGCATTCATGGTAGCCAAAGAAATGGAAAATATAGATCTAGAAAATAAAAACTGCAGAAGAGTGAAGAAACCATGTGTTTTCCGTGCCACAAGCAAGTTCTCTTTATAATCTGTCTATTCCAATAAGCCACAGTTACATGATTGCTGGTGTCATTCATACACGAATGAAAGCCACTGCTCAATATCTTGATTACTCTTGAGTTCAGAGTTTCAGAGGAAGCAAACATTGATAATAAGAATCAATGGACAGCCCAACTTTAAGTAATATTAAAGGTAGTTTTATTTAACAAAATAGTGACTTGGGGATCATATTAAGTGTCACTAACTATCAGTGAGCATATCAGGGTGAATGATATGGTCACTAAACAACCAAATAAGTTAACTAAGAAGGAAAAAAAAGAACAATAATTACTTTTATGTTGTAACCCACTTCCGAAACCTTTATCTTCCGAACTACATGGGGTTAACTGTAAGCTAAAACTAATAAATCTTTGCATAAATAAATAGATTTGCATAGTTCATATTTCAATCGGTTTTTAATGTATGTAAAAAACACAGTTTTAGGAAAATAATGGGAAAAAGAGGAAATAAGTGGCAGTTAATAGTCAATACCCTTTGGGAACAGAGACGGGACTCGATTGTTAACTCACGGGCTGCTGAACTTGATCAAAATGTTCAAATGTAAAAGAAGGGGGCACAGGGGGCTATTGTTCCAAAGCTGAGATGTTCTTGTTTCCAATGTAGGAGACGTCTTATGTTTGTTATGCTTTTATTCCAACCGGGGGGGGGGGGG
>NW_024869862.1:0-2848 GCF_013358625.1 Macadamia integrifolia
GGCCAAAACACGTACTTCCGGTGGTCGCCGCCACTCGATTCGAGTTGGGGAGGGTCCCGCGAAGGCCCCCCATTGTATTCGAGGTCGATCGGACGACGTTTATTTTTTGGCCCTAATCGTGCAAAACACTAAGGCCAAGGGTAGGCTTGCCATGTTCGACCGAAATGTCAAAGTTGTCCGATTCGACCCCAATTCACAGGGTGCACGGAGAGGGTCATGGGAAATGCGTAGAAACCAGTCTGGTCAAAATATCTCACCCAGGAGCAAAGCTATTGACAGTCAAAGGTGGAGCTGCGTAGCGTATAGTACAGTACTCTACGACGTCTAGTCTTCGCCGCATTTCCGGCCAGAATACGTACTTCCGGTGGTCGCGGCCACCTAGCCCGAATCGGGGAGGGTCCCCCAAAGGCCCCCACCGAATGGCAAGTCGCTCGGACAACAAGTGCACTAACCTAACCTACGTGCCCCCATAAGAGCCTGTGTTAAATCAGGGCTTGGGCTGGGTCCCGTAATTTTTCTAAGTCCCGGCTCGGAAAAAGTTCTCGGGAGACCTATCCCTATCGACTCAGAATGGTCTGAAACGGCTATATACGAGAGCTGAGGATGACTTTTTTTTCCACCCCTCACCTAAGCCAAGTGCGCCCATGTAATTTTTCTAAGTCCCGGCTCGGAAAAAGTTCTCGGGAGACCTATCCCTATCGACTCAGAATGGTCTGAAACGGCTATATACGAGAGCTGAGGATGACTTTTTTTCCACCCCTCACCTAAGCCAAGTGCGCTCATATAAGCCTGTGCAAATGAGAGGCTGGGCTGGGACCCCCTTCCCGGCCAAAATACGTACTTCCGGTGGTCGCCGCTACTCGATTCGAGTTTGGGAGGGTCCCTGCGAATGCCCCCCATTGGATTCGAGGTCGATCGGACGACGTTTATTTTTTGGCCCTAACCGTGCAAAACACTAAGGCCAAGGGTNTCGACTCAGAATGGTCTGAAACGGCTATATACGAGAGCTGAGGATGACTTTTTTTTCCACCCCACACCTAAGCCAAGTGCGCCCATATGAGCCTGTGCAAATGAGGCCTTGTGCTTAGACCCGTTCCCGGCCAACAGTCGCTGTGATGGATACACTTCTCTACGACGGATTGCCTTGTGGAAAGGGAAGGCAGTGGAATTATCGCTGCGATGGATGTACTCCCCTGCGACGGATGGACCCGTGGTAAGGCAAGGCAGTGCAATAATCGCCGCGATGGATACACTCCCCTCTGACGGATTGCCCTGTGGGAAGGCAAGGCAGTGCAATAATCGCTGCGATGGATATACTCCTCCTGCGAAGGTTGGCCCCGTGGGAACGGAAGGCAGTGGTCGGGGAGTACATTCATCGCTGCGATAGATACACTCCCCTTGCGACGGATAGCCCCGTGGAGAGGCAAGGCAGTGCATTAATCGGTGCGATAGATACACTTCCCCTGCGACGGTTAGCTTCTACTAATATTAGCAACTTCTAATATACTTTTGCAAAATTTTGATTTTTTTATTTCTAACATTGCAGTTTTAAACAGTGCAAAAAGGTGTCTACCCCGACCCCGGCTTCCGCCAGGGCCCTTGCCTGCTTAACTTCGGTGTTCGGATGGGAACCGGTGCTTTAGGCGCCCAATCAACCCGGGGACACGGCCTTGGACCCTCCTCAGGAGGGCTCCCCGAATCGTCGGAAGTCCACGGGCCACAAGGGCCGGCTGTGGAGAGGTAGACGGTGGCTTGCCTGTGTAGTGGAGAGCCGAAGCTACTCCCACGTTGGACCCCCTGGTCCAACGCGCCGGCCCAGAGTTCGTAGGTCACACCCGGGATGGGCCCCACCGAAGTGGGTTGCGGGCGGGGCGCAAAGGCTACCCTATGAAATACCCCGCGGGCGGGGATTCGAACCACGCATGTGCCGAGTCTAATGTCAGCCTGTTAATCCACTGGACTACCAGACAAGCCGACAGGCGGCGTGTCTCGGCGGGGGCTTCAAGGCATGGACGGTGGAAGGGGAGACGGGTTGCCAGCAGTCGCTCCCAGGTGGCGGCAATGCATTTTTGCCCCTATTTTTGCCCCCATAAGAGCCTGTGTTAAATCAGGAGCGGATTGACAGCAGCTCCGTGCCCAGAAAATCGGCGAGTGAATGCCAATGGCCACCGGCTCACCCACCTCACCTGTCTAACCTCGAGCCCGCCCTGCCCGCCGGGCCGGGCCGATGCGGAGGGGGAAACAAACAGACAGGTAAATATCGTCTGCAGTTGCATGAACATAACACTGTAATTGTACCTTTTTCTGTGTGGAAACATAAAAACATCTTAAAAAAGAGGCCTAGGTCAAAAGTTGTGGGTCTTAAATTCACCCCAAACGCTATCTTTCGATAAATCAAGACGAAATTGTAATAGAAACCAACAACTGAACTTTTGCGAGGTTATGTCGCCAACACTCTTATTCGCAAGGTTCCAGAATTAATTTGAGGTGACATGTCGTCAAGCCATCTCTTTCGGAGCAAATTATTTATTTTTCATCTTTTAAAATCATAATTTGCTACTTAAACTCTTCCAATTGTCTTCATCATCGATTTTCTCTATCTGCCAGGCGGGACACTTACTCGAACTTGTACCTTTTTTCCCCGCTGAAAGACTCCCACATAAAGAACCCTGTACACGATCTGGCTCAAAATTTTCTCCCATACTCCACATACACTAATTTCTTGCGCTAAAAATTTAATTTCTTTAATCAATCTCCTCAGTAGTGACTTTCGCGTGCCAATGTTTACCAACGCAAGCAGACACCGGGGACTACTTTCTTGGAAGAAGTTACGCTGGGCAGACGATAT
>NW_024869863.1:0-2832 GCF_013358625.1 Macadamia integrifolia
TGCCGACTTAAACTTTTGATAAGAATCAGCCATTTTGTTGTGACTCGGGAAAAACAAACGAGTCTTGAATGGGCAGAATGGCTCAGTATGATTTGGT
The DNA here is from genome assembly GCF_013358625.1 of Macadamia integrifolia. Taxonomy (NCBI): domain Eukaryota; kingdom Viridiplantae; phylum Streptophyta; class Magnoliopsida; order Proteales; family Proteaceae; genus Macadamia; species Macadamia integrifolia. The sequence goes on from NW_024869863.1 coordinate 98, forward strand.
CCTAGTCTTGTCATTTTTTAATACAAGACGAGTCTCTATGATTCTTGACCAGGTTTCTAATCTTTTGACCAAACTCGGCCTAGTTTTCCTATTCAAAACCTGGTTTGCCAACAGTGGTATATATATATATATATATATATACATATACATATGACATTGAACAATAGTAACCCAGATGATTCGTCACGTGATGATGAATTAATCATTCTACACGTGATGCAAACATTTGTCAATTCTTTCATGGTCTTTTCTTTTTCCTTGTTTTCTTTCACTAAGGCTTGTTTTTTTTAGGATTGCTCATTGATCCAGGTAACAGTTCCTCTCTTATGCAGTTTAAAAGACTTCCCTAACCCCGAAGGTTAAGGCAGCATGCCAATTCTTTATTTTTTACTTGTTTCTAAACTATCTTTTTGAAGTAGATAGTTCACAATGCTCATTCTGTAGATATTGGAAAAGGACAGAGTGTTTGGCATGCCTTATATTGACTTACTTAAGTTTATAAAAGGGATCTTTAACGCGGCTTACTACTGGATAGGATAACCATGTACGGATGATAGTTACACTGGAGTTGTTATTGTAGTAGAGATATTGAGTGGGGATGCAAATTATTGCTATGTAGAATTCAGGGTAGGGACATTTTCTTCAATCTACGTGACATAGTGCAATAGTCTGAATGTTGATAAATCTGATACAAAAATCGAAAGACATTAATCACAAAGATGTCATGTGTGCATGTTTCATTCAATATTGGTTGGGAAAACAATGCACTTGATGCTCGGGTCTTTGAATAAGCAAGAGTAGATGCAACTTTAAGTTTCTCTCATTAGTAAATTATATAGTCTAACAACAGGTTCATTTATTTGACTTAGAATGTTATACTAAATATTAATATAAATTATCCATAATATTTTAAGGCAATTAAGTATTAAGTTGTGTACACATATTATTCAAGTCACCTTAAGTACTAGACACCATTTCGAGGAAAAAAGTTTTTCACTTACAGATTTTTAAAGGGGAGAGAAGGATTGCAAGAACGGCAAAGGAGTTGTTCAATTACAAACATTTTTTTCTATGGAATGTTATCAAAAGGACATTTGGGGTGTTGAAAAATAGATTTCAAATTTTAAGGTCAACGATGACTTCTCATATCAAAGACCAAGCCTCTGTCGTATTATAATGCAAGCCCAACCCAATCAAGTCAAGGTCCAAGATCGTAACGCTCATTTGACCAACTTGAACTAAGGCCATGAAGAAACCAACTATTAAATAAGTTGGCCCAAACATTCTTGGCCAAATCCACCATTGGGAGTCCCTAAGAGATTTCTTTAAGGGCCCGTTTGGTATCGTTTTTGTTCCAGAAACGTTGTTTCGTATCAAAAACGAAAATTTCAGTTTCTGTGTCAAAACACAGTTTTTAAACGAAAAAATGGTGTTTCAAAATTTCAGAACCTAAATGGGAAATTTTTTTTTTTTTGTAAAATGGAACGAAACTCCATTTTGGAGTTCCGTCCAATCTCGTTTTTTCAGTTTTTTTTTTCACTTTTTGTTCCAAAAAAACAGAAACGGACCATAAGTGCACCAAACAGAAGATTCCGTTTTTTCGTTCCAATAGAACGAAAAAATCCAGAAACGTTTTTTTAGAACAATACCAAACGGAGCCTAAGATTCTCTTGCTCTTCCTTAAGTCAAGAAGTTTCTCTTCCCTTGAAAGCTACAAAGAAATGTCATTTGGAAGTCACTATTCATCTTGAAACAAGAATCAAGACTTTGAATCTTACATCAAGACCTTGGACAACACAAACTTTTGTAGCAACCCAAGATAGTGGGATTTCTCTACCATCTTTCTTTTCTTATCTAGTGTAATCTCAACCTTAGGATCTTAGGGGTAGAAGTTGAGATTTTAAAATTTTATTTGCTTATAAAAGGCCACCAAAGATAGCATGTAAAAATAGAAGGAGAAGAGTTTTTAATTGAATTTGATTAATCAAATTGTAGTTCTTCAATTGAGATATTCCTTTGAAACCTTGAAGAAGTTTCATTCCATCCTTGAAGAGTTAGAATTTTCTACTTCACTTGCATCCTAAAAGAGTTGCAAGACCTCCATTAGTACTGTAATCATCCTAGAAGAGTTGCATTTCATCCCAATCTATCCATTTTCATTTCTAAATTTGGATATGTGAAAGTCCAATACCTTTATGTTTATTTTAAGACTTCTTTCACACAAAATCTCAAAATTCATCTCACAAAAGTTTTAACCCCACCTCTTGTCTTTAATTCTCAATTTGAATCACCCCAAATCGATGTTGGATTAGAGAGATATCCCCAAATTATTGGCCAAAGGTCATTAATTGGTTTTATCTACAAAGTCAAGTACTCTCCCAATCCTTGTAGTCAGGCAATCCCATGATGGAGTTTGCATCATACTAGCAATTGAAGACTTCATAACTATATCAAAGAACAAGCAATTGAAGATGAGTTATTTGAAAAGTATAGTTATGAATGAACAAAAGATGATCATTGAAATCACAATCATTAATCTTTGATACTTCTATTATAACTATAACTCAGATGGGAGGGGAAAGATAGATGACTGAAATACAGAGAAATATTGTAAACCAATTGATTATATCTAAGGGGATACCTCAGATTTGCGTAGAAGAACTATGTTATAATAAATACTCAAATTTTGTTGGACTATGTTATGTGTATAAATTTGTATTTTTTTTTTTTTTTTT
>NW_024869864.1:0-2816 GCF_013358625.1 Macadamia integrifolia
AAACCAGAGCTTAAAGATCAATGAATATATGTACCTGGAAAAAGATCAATGAGATAGCATTGCTTGGAAAGGATCTTGGGGACTAATAGAAATCACCTCAGCACCTCAAAATCGCGTAAGATCTACAGACGAAGGTAACACAGGAGAGAAGAACTCAAATCTTCTCCCGCGTAAAGATAGCTGAGCAGAGTCGAGGGGAGGAGAGGAGGAGATATAGCAGAGGAAGCTAAGTTTTAATTACTATTTAATTAGTAAACTAATAAGCTAATTAATGAATTCGATTATGTGAATAGGCTCTCTCGACAAGAAACGAAGGAAGGAAGAGAGAGAGGGGGACGACCATACGCAGGCCGTGATTAAAGTAGAGACGTGAGAGAAAGACAAGATATATATATATATATATATATGAATAGCTGGATATAGTAATTTTCACCAACAAAAAAAAGGTGGATATAGTAATTAGACAATATACCGTAACGATCGTATTACCGGTCATTGAATTCGTTTCAAAGCATATTAATGGAGTTGTCTTGGATCTACAACCACGTGACCATTTGAAAGTACTACTTGGCACTACTCTGGGTGTCATTTGGTTGCCTTGTGTCCTATTCTAACAAGTTCCGCCGCTTAAAGAGGCCCACCCCCCATTGTCACGCGGAGTTGATTTACTTATTGTCACAAAAATTGAACTCCTTAGTCATACATGAAAGTCTTGCCTTTATAAGTGATTAGGAAACTATAGCTCATCTCATACGAACTTGTTACAAGTCGTAAACTTGGACGCCCTGAGTTCGGCTCCCACTAAGCACATTTTGGGCCACACACACAGGAGTATTTAGTGCTCTTCACTGTTTTCAGTGAAAGTTGAATGGTTATCATTCAACCCCGATATGATCCGGTTCATGCGGTTGTGAGGTCAGTATGGGCCCGCGGGATTAGTCAGGCCAAAGGCCTAGACACTCATCATTAGCAAAAAATAAAATAAATAAATACCATAGTTCATCTCATACGTAATAATAAATATGATTTGTGTAATCAAAATAAGGAAAACACGATCTATAAACAATGGTCCCCCCCCAAAAAAAAAGAAATAATGAAATTAAATCATACATTATTTTTGATAGAAAAATTAAATCAACTATATTTAAAATAGTTAATTAAGATTTTAGATCTATAAGAGGAATTCTTTTCCATTCAACCCCTTTCTTTTACTAAATTTTGGATATTATCTAAGGCCCTCTTTGATATTATTTTTCTTTTTTTATTTTTGTTCACAAACATGATTTTGGCTGCATTTGGCATCATTTATAGAGCTTATTTTTATTTTAAAAAATTTGATAAAATACAAAAATCAAAAAGAGATAAAGAGTCATTTATGTGTTTTGGCCAAAAATGATTTTCAGTTATTTTTGCACTATACTTTAATGAGCATGTGCTTAAAGGTTCAATAAGGAGGGTAAAGTAGTCATTTGCTTTGTAATTAGAAATCCAAACCCCTTGCCTCCTCTTCTTTGGTCTAAAGTGGAGGATGAGAGTAATAAAAAAGATGGGTGAAGGGAATCTCTTCACCCATTTATTTAAAAAACTATTTTGCACATAGAGATACCAAACATTTTATCACAACAAGTCATTTTGTCAAGTAATTACCAAAACATTTTTATGTTTTGATAAAAAATGGTTTTCATTAATGATTTTTGTTAAATAAATAAAAATAAAAAATAAAAAAGATACCAAAGAGGGCCTAATCCACTTCGACCAATATACTTTATTAGTTACATAATTTCCTAAGATTTTTGTTGGCAAGAAGAAATTTCCTAAGGCTATGTTTGGTTGCAAGGGGAGTTAAATTGAAGGAAAGTGAAATTTTCATACTTAAAAAAAATATATATGTAATCATTACCCCATGTGACTATATCATTATTTCAAATCATTCCATATTTGGTTATAAAATTTTACTTTACTTTACATCCAAAACTCTTTGTTATAATATGTAAAATAAAAGTTACATGTAAAATGTATCATTACCAAATATGGTTAAAAAATCAAGTAGTTTATATATCACATTGAATCACATGGGATAATCATTATAATCATTTATTTTTAAATATGAAAGTTTCACTTCCCTTTCCTTTAAATTCCCCTTACAAGCAAACGGATCCTAAAGATCGATCCTATAAATTCGGGCGTTTAAATCTATACTGTAATCATACAATTACTATAATTAAAATATATGATAAAATGGTAACTTCAACTTGATCTAGCTATGGTATTTGGTTCCCTTGTTTGGTCTATTTCTCTTTTTCGAGCTGAAATTGACCCTCAAAACCAGGGCCCACTTATTATGTACTCTACTTAAAACCTCTCATCTCCGCTATGAGTGAACCAATTGGTTGGGTTTGAACAACCCCTGTTTTCTGATGAACCCATGGTGGTTTGACTTGTTATAATCATCGGTTCAGCCTTTTCAACCTTGTGTCCAGGAGACAATCGGTTCAAACATTTGAGTTGGTAATGGGTTTGTAATACAATTCGAATGAAGGGTGAGACCATGAGGGTAAGAAAGCATTGAAAGGGCATTTTAATCAATTCATTAGTCAAGGTGTGCGTAAATTGACCCGGATACTTCGGTTAAACAAAAAAAAAAAAAAAAAAAAAAAAAAAAAAAAACAAATGGCTTAAAGGTTCTTTTAGGCGTCATTATGACTAGTGAAGTATAACGTTTCATCATTTATCACTTGGCAGTACATGAGTTAGTCCATGAGGACCCTACATTCATCTCAATGGAAAAATTTCAGTCCAACACGAAAAAAAAAGGG
>NW_024869865.1:0-2804 GCF_013358625.1 Macadamia integrifolia
TTGACATGCCTTTGCTGGTCCAATCTATTGTTTATATCAGACTTTGGGATGCTTAGCTGAGATAGTCTGGGCTCCGATGCTGTCTACCATTATTTGGATGAGCATGTACTAAGGGATTTGGAGGGCTTGGGCTATGATGACTTCAAGCCCATCACTGTCCTGGTCTCCAATGGCCTTTGTTGTGTTAGACCATTATAGATAAAGCCAGTGGCAACAATTGGAATATGGTTTGATGCATCATGTTTGGTCCAATTTGGACTTTGACACAAACCGGCCGGAAGATTTAGAATAATTTATGGTCCAATGGCAATATTGAAATGATGTTTGATGCAGGCATGTGTGTTTTGCGATTAGCCTTTAACTCATACCTAGTTTTACATTAGCATTATATTAAATTATGTGAGGAAGGGCGCCACCCTTCTGTGCTCTCTACGCCCAGGACTCTATGAAAACTAGATGGGCAGGGGTGTCTTTTCAAAGTGTCATGTGTCTAGGCATAGAGAGTGGAGATGTAGCATTCCTTCTTTCTTACATAATAATTTATTCACGGACCTAGTAATACGACCAATATTACAATCTGATAATATATCAACATATTTGCATAATTTTTTATTTAAGAATTCTGTTTAGATAATACATGCCAGCACAAATACGAAATAGAACAATTTAAAGTGCGAAGGTATTAACTAATAATAGAGGTAAATAGCAGGCAAAGTGTCGTAGAGATCATTCATCGTCAGATATCTTGATTTCACTGAGTTGGATGTCAAGGAGTTAAGTGTCCGATTACAATCTATAATTTCGTGGAATCGGAACTTTTTCCTTTTTTTTCAGAATATTTGCCGCACCTACTGTTCTTAGTAGCAGTTTATTGCTGGCCGGGAAAAATCCACGGAAAGCAATAGATTTAGATCTTCAAGCAAGATCACTGCAGCAATGCAGTAATCCATGAATTATAATTGTGGCCTGATCGGATGATTAGAAAATTAGAGAAGATTTATTTCATAGTATCTCTACCTAATTCATGCAACACCACAGCAGCAATGCAACAACAATCCATGGAAAATTATAATTGTGGTCCGACCCGATGATTAAGAAATTATGAAAGATGTGTTTTATAGTATCTCGACCTACTTGTCATGATCGATAGGATGCTTTGTCAATCAATTTAAGTCTGGACACAAAGAATTTTATTCTTGTTTCATCAATCCACTTAAATCTTTTTGCTATGAATTTAATTTTAAGCAAAACTTTATTAGTTTACTCCAATATCTCAATTTCTTCTGTTGTGTTCGGCTCGGCCTATTTTTCCATTAACTGTGATAATTTCTTAAAACCATATGCTCAAACATTGTTTCAATTTGTTCTATTACAATGTAATTATATTGAACGAACATACAAAGAACTAGCGAACTAGCGATCGAATTCACACTTAATATGTGAAAAATGGTTGTACTTTATAAATGAAGGTTTTCCTCCTCCTGCAATGTTTATTACATGAGGTTCATTACCAATACTAACATGTATGAACTTGACAAATTGGATGCCTATGTTACTCACAAAACAGGTGAATTGGCTAAAGCACCCCCTACTGTTACCATGTGTTGTGGACTGGACCCAACCCAACTCAAGGCCCACAAAATTCAGATGGATCTTTCTCAAACCCTGACCAACAGGATCTAAAGACAAATTTTAGTGGGCTGGGCTTTTTCTTACCTTGGCTCTCTCTGACCTTCCCCCGCTTAAAAGTTCTACTCCCAGCAAATGAGTCCAGTAGTCATCATTCCTGTACTCTTGATTTCCTAATTTATGGGTCGGATTTTTGTCTCTTTGACTCGATCCATTTCAAATGAATCAGATTTCTGTTTTCTAAATTCCCATCGCCCAAAAGAGAACAAAATGTTGACTAAGAAATTCAAACCATTAGGTAAGACGGACACATGTACACATGATTATTTTGCACTTTGATTTATGAGTATCGGTATCATATCAGTTGTATCGGCCATATTTTATTGATATTGGTTGAGATCGATAACATTAAGGGGTAAAGCCGTACAAAAGATGTACTCTTTTTTCCTGAAAATGTAAGGATAAAAGTGATCACTGCGCACTAATCCGATCCAATTCAGATCAAATCAGTATATATATATATATATATGTATATATAGATAGATATATCTATATTGATGTTGATACCCATAACTAAGTCCTTGCTCTGATCTAATAGCAAGAGGTTTTTTTTAACGTTTAAAAAATGAGGTAAATTTTCAACACATGAGAAAGCATGTAGTTGAATCCGAGTCTGAAATTTGACAAATTACTATATAGATTCATCAATCAGAGTTGCAATCCTCTAGATGGTCTTATTGTGTTTTCTGTATTATTTTCTTTTCTTTTCCTTTCTAGGCTACCAAACATAGCCAATCTATAACTTTTTTTTTTTTCTTAACGAAACCTTAGGTCTATAATTAGACTAATAATAAAAGTTTCATCTAATTTACCTTTGTAAGTAAAAGAACCAGAGTTTCTAGACAACCACATTCATAGATGCTCCCCAATATCTTAACATGCACCTTTCTATGCTTGAAGGTAAGTAATGATCATTAATAAAAGTAAAAAAAAACAAGGATATATGATAATATCCACCTCAGATGAAAAATATACTAGAGAAAAACTAGCGAGAGTTAACCATCTTTGCCATTACCATAAAAAAGACCAGAGATTCTAGACAACCACATTCACAGATGCTTCCCAAAATCTTGACACGCTCCTTTCTTCGCTTGAAGGTAAGCAATGATCATTAA
>NW_024869866.1:0-2794 GCF_013358625.1 Macadamia integrifolia
CATAGCAGTCCTTGACGAAGAAGTTTCACACTAGTGAAATTTGCATTTCTGGATTTGTTTTCTTCCTCACCAGATTTTCAAGCAAAACAGGATTAACACAAGTCTCCTCTAAAAGTAATGATATCATGACAGAAACAAAACGACACAGAAAAGGAAGGGAAAGTGACTACAGATCTGAGCCAGACACGAATCTAATAAAGAATGCATACCCGATTCTGGTCGATGACGTCTACTATCACAACGAGCCTCCCATAATCCTTCCCGTAGTTTACGAGAGCAACTCTCCCGATCTCTACGTACCGCTTGAAAGGCTGCAAAAATCAAACCAGAAACGAAAAGCATACTAGTTAGTAGATTTGAAAAGGGAATTTCAAACAGAATGCAGTGAAAGTAAACGAGAAGAGACAATCGAAGTTGCTGATAATCACCATTGTTGCAACTGTGTGTGATAAAGAAACGAAGCTTCAATGGAGTCTAGGGTTTTTTCCCTTCTTCAGAAGAGTGGAGGTAGGGTTTCTACGAGGCTTAAATAGAAAAAGTGGACAACAGACACAGAGTAGTCATGGGCCTCACGGCGATGGGGCAAGGCCGCAAGGCTAGCTCTTTAAACGGGATCACGGTGCTAGGGTTAGGAATGGTGTGGCCCACCAGTTAGGCCTAACCAAAAGCAACCCTCCTCCTTCCTGACCCTAATCCAAGCCAAACAGTCCCGGCTAGGTGTCAATTCTGAGCCTGCACTGGTAGGTTCGATTGAGTTCAACATGTTTATGATTTAACCTGGATCGGTGTCGGGCTTTCATGGTACAAGTAGCTAGCTCGATGGACGCCTGATCGAATCAACGCATTTATATGCCCGGCTTAAACCGATTCATTATTGTCCGACCTAGACCAACCCCCTTTGATACTACGTAAAATTCATATTTTGCTACTACTAGTAAGAAATAAATTAAGCTTTCTTACCATTTTCTTTGTAATAGGATTTGATTTAATTAATCTTTATTTTGTAAGTTGTAAATGTCATAATCTCTTCTTTTTCTTTGTAATAACAACCATAATCTCATATCATTTTTTTTTTTATTAAAGATTTACCTCACATGTTTTTGGGCATTCAACCCACTTAAGAAAATAATTTTAGGGTAGGCACGTTTAAAGCCCGTTCAGACTTAAATATGTCTATAGCTTGGTTAAGGTCCGATTAAGACTCGTTATGGAAGCCTGATTAAAGCCCGACACTGACCAGCCCGATTATAAACTGTACCATGCCCTCAAAGCTCGACTCATTTACTTAAATGGGCATTCACAATGCAAGAATTCCAAGTGGTCAAGCCCGATTAAGCTCGATTAAGCCCGATTGAGACCGGCCCGCCCCTCCCTGATCAGTTGACACCCCTAGTCCCGGCATTGGGTTTGACAACTCTCTCTTTCAACTAGGGATGTCAAAAGTTGGCTCGATCTGGTAGGCCCGACTTGAACCAATCGGTTGAAGCCCGAGATCGGCCCAAATGATTGCTAAATGTGGTGGGCTCAAGAACTAATCGGTTAATAATTGGGCAATCCCCGTGCAAGGTAGTGACTTGACGATCGCCCGACAAGGACTGACCAATACTGTAACCAATCATTTGTGGCTCGTTTAAGGACTGTTTATGACCCAATCAATCAATTAGCCAATTTAAATCTTGACTATAGCTTAATTAGCCCAATTACATTGAGCTCAATTATAGATCGAAAATCGACAAACCGAATAGAAATGTGTCCATGCCCTAGACTATAAAGCATAATTACCTAATTGGGTGAAAACAACGAGGGGTCTAAAATCGGTGGGGCTTGACTAAACCTAACCGAAATTGACCAGGCCCGATTAGTTGACATTCTTTTGTATCGGCACACAACCCATGTATGTCTTACATGTACACTCTAGACACAAACAGTCTGGATTTAAAAAAAAAAAAAAATGTAAATATGGATGGCTCAAATTGGAAACATCGCATTCCATTGTTATACGGAGAACTATATGTAAAAAAAAATGAAAGCCTGTTGGTGTAGGTGCATGCCTATACACAACAGAGTGAAACCACTGTGTTGCCCCAATGCTGAAGGTGCTAGCACAAACCTTCCCTTGGCCCAAGGGATGTCAACGAATCGGGCTCGATCGGGTCTAGTCGGGCTTGACCAATTTCAAGACCTACACCGTAAATGTCACACCCCGTTCACCCTGAACCGGAGCGGTGACCGAGTTAACACCGGTTAACCCAAACCTGCCAGGATCATCAGATACTGTATTCCACCACAGCATACACACACTAACATCAATTCATCAGATCAGCGGAAGACTTAGTTTTACCTGTAAATAATTTTCATATGCTTGATACCCAAATGGTGATACAATAATTATATACATTTGGGCCCGAAGGCATGATATATACACAAAAAGAATAAGTTCCAAATATCAAGTATATACAGGAAAACATCAAATCATCAGAGTACACAGCTCGGCTCGGTATCAAGGCTGGAGCTCAACTCGGCATCAAAGGTCGTGCCCAGCTCGGCATCATATGGAAGTGCTCAGCTCGGCCTCGGTAGTGGAGCTCGGCCTCGGTAGTGGAGCTCAGCACGGCCTCCAAGGTGGAGCTTAGCTCGGCCTCAGAACTGCTGTCCCGCAGCACAGCTTTCACATGCGCAGTCTACGCCGTGCTCAAACTCCTCAGGGGTCCATCAGTCCTCTTCAGGAAACTCGACTGTGGGACCCACCCCATGCTCCTCAGATGCATGACCTGCAAAATCATCTAAAAAGGGG
>NW_024869867.1:0-2785 GCF_013358625.1 Macadamia integrifolia
AAAAAAAAAAAAAAAACAAAACAAAAAACAAATAAGTTATTTCATGAAATATTTTTTGTTACTTATTCTTTTTCATTTCTACTCTCTCCTTCCTCTTAGAAATTGACATATTTACCCCTTATTGTAGAAATATAGATAGACACAGGGAGGCGCTAACATATGCCATGCAATTGGACATGGAACTCAATCGCTTAATAGTGCATAGTTATCTTGTAATGGGAGAACAAAAAATATCCTATATAAAAAGATATTATAGGGTAAAATTTTGTAAATGGAATTTTGATTTTGTGGCAGAAAACAAATTAATGGATATTCTCTCTCATTTTTCCTAGATTTTCAAAAAAAAATTATCTTAATAAATATGTCATATGTGTACTTAGGCAGTAGTTAGGCATCAGTTCTAAGCAATAGAAGGTCATATTTCATTTACTTGAGATCATCTAATCAAAAGTTATTGTTCCATTGTAAATAAGATATATATATATATATATATATATATTTTTTTTTTTTTTAATTGGTAAAGAAAAATTGAATTGGAACGAAGGAATAAACAGAAGAAAGGCAATCATTGAAAGGAGAGCAGCTCCTAAACAGCAAGCTGAACAGGCCCTGTAATACAAAGAGGAACTGAAAACTAGCACTTTTTACATCTAGAAATAAATGTTATGGATGAGTCAAGTTGTCCAATCGCAAGTACGAATAAGATGAAATTTAAAATACACCCTTATTTATTTATGAAATAATCAATCAAAATATTGGTAAGAAACTTGCAAAAAAAGAACACGAACATGTAAAAAAATGGAACCCAAATTGATTATGCTAGCTGGGACCCTCTCCACTGGAGACCTAACATCCACATGATTGGCATCATTCATGGTACGATATTGTCTATTTTGACAAATGGGTCTCACAAAATTAAAATGCATCGTTTTGTGTAAAAGAAACAACATCATATATTCGCATTCCACAGCACATCTCCAGATGATATAGGATTTTCCATAATTCGACAACTATAACAACCAATATGATCAAGAAAGCTACAAGTATCTAGGAAGTCGGAAATTGGGTGGCCATGAGTTCAGAGTAATTTGTAAAAGTATACTATCTGTCCTTCAAGAGAAGAGAGAGTACCTGTAGAAAGATGGGAGGAGAGAAATCCAACTCAGGACCAAGGACTTGATTGGAAACAAGAAGGTTGTGAAGAGAGGAGTCCTTCATTTCCAGCCATTCATCAAGGGTCTTACTGCATTGAGCTTCGATGAACCGTGCCCCGCAATCGTTACACTTGATGAACGGCCGACCAGATTCCGATCTCTGGAACCTTCCACAAGTATGTGAATAGAGGTTAAACCGTCTAAATGTGGCTTCTTTGATTGTGTAAACACTAATCCCTTCAACTGAACTGCTTCTGAAGTAGTATACAGCTCTTAGGTAATTAAGCTTCATGGCCAAATCCATATTACTTGGTTCATGGATCACATCTGATCCAGTCACTTGTGCCGGTCCAACCGATGACAATCTCATGTCTGAGATAATCTGGTTTTGATGAACATTGTTGGTGGCTGGAACAACCATGGTTGAGTCTTGAAACGTTGAGAGAAATGTAAAAGAATGAAGGCAATGGTGTGTAAGAAGTAAGAACAGCTTCAGAATTAAGTGGGCTTTATGGATCCTTCAAAACCAACTACTTTAAATGTGGGCTGCTGCTAGATGGGTGATGGTTCTGATTCTTCGTATCCATGGGCCCGGATCTCTTTTATTAGGCACAATTAATGACCGCTAACTGTTAGCCTTCGACGCACCCTACACTTAGACACAGTTGGGCGTGAAAATACCCAATGCAAGCAAAGGCAGCTGAATCGTTTAATTATGTTAGCAACACTACAATACAGAGATAAAAGAGAAAGCGGAATGCTGGTGGAGACAAGACTCTTAAAGGGTCAATTATGGTCACCTATTTGTACGTGTACACTTTAGGTATGATTGTGTGCTGATAAGTATCTCACCGACTACTCTTAATTGTATATGAGTTTTACACGTACAAGTAGGTGATTCAGACTTGTAAAAAGGAAAATTAGGTAACTATTATTAAAAGAATTGAGTTTTCCTTCATTGACAATGAACCAAGAATCTCTTCTGCAATCACTTTATGACGGTTAAATTAGACACTTGGCACCCCAAGGGAATTTTTTATTTGTACTTGTCCTATAAAGGTGTAATTAGGAGGGTCGATCTTTTGAGAATCTCTCTACAATGGGTGGGGGCTGGGGGGTGGGGGACTCTTTTTATCAATAACATGATTTTATTGTTTAGAATCTCCTTAAGGCACCACTGTCTCCTTGCAGAATTTGGATCCTTTCCAATTCCCTGTTCCTCTAGCTCCCTCTAACCTCTCACATTTATGCCTAGGACTGCATGCACCCACGTATTGGGTTGTGTGCATGTGAAAAATTGGGAGAGAGTTGGAGAGGATCTGGATCCCACCTTGCATGGGAAGGAAAGGAAAATGATCTGTAACTATTTTTGTAATGTAATGATAATAATTACAAAACTTCTCACTTTATTTTAATCTGATTTAACACATCTTTCTTTTTTGTTTTCGTTGCAACTAGATGGAGCATGCACTCATGGCTAGCCAGCTAGGACTGTCAAAACCAAGTCCACACTGGCATGCCCGACCATAGTTAGCAAATTCGGACTCGGGAATTATTCGGGCGGAGAATTATTCGGAATAATTCGATTGATTAATTTAAGGATTCGGTCAAAAAAGCTTATTGGGTTTTTT
>NW_024869868.1:0-2735 GCF_013358625.1 Macadamia integrifolia
GGGGAGACTAGCACAGCAGCCCACCACCATGATCTCCACTAAAATCGCAGATGCATAGATGGAGAATCAAATCTAAGACCGTGCACCTAATCCATACAATTCCCAGTCCTACGAGAAGATTTGATTGAGAGCTGAAGATATTCAAGGAAAGAATGTGCTCACTAACTTATGGGTAATCTTAATATTACCTTTCAATTTTTCTCATTTTAATAACTGCTCACCTATAGATTTTTCTTTGTACAAAAAATATACTAAATTGTATCGCAAATGTTGTGTCTTTCTATATATTCCTCTCTCTCTCTCTCTCTCTCTCTTGACACTAGGAATTGAGTATTTCAAGTTTGTATTTCCAGTTAGCAGATGCAAAGATCGAATCAGATTACTGTTCTTCTTGTGTTAACTAATATTTTATGGTTTACTTACTTTGTTTTCTGTAATACCAGTCTCTCTATTCTCTAATTGGTTCCTGGAAACGATATGTTTTTTTTTTCTTTTTTCAGCGGATCTGAATTCATCAGTTTGAGTAAAAGTGTATGCCATGTTACCCTTGCTCAAGAAGGTTATTGCGGGCTTGGAGAGGTACTTTTCCTGAAATCCTACTCTTTTAAATATTTTAAAATGTATTGTTTATTTGTTTTATACTCCAGGATTTTCAAGTCCTACCTTTACTAGGAATTTGGGTATACTACAGTAGTTTAAAAACTATCAAAAAACTTGAAAGGTGTTAAATGCATGGTTTACCTTGTCCATTGAAATTTCTTGATTATACTCCCTTTTCTTCTTTCCTTTCAGTACTTTTTCCATTCACACCACCTTCAAGAGATATTTAGATTATTGGTTTGTGGGCTTGACTGCTTTTTTTTATGCCTTCTAAAAATAAAGTGATGTTTATTACGAGGTCTGCTCAAATTTTTATTACCATAGTGACCACTCTTGATATTAAAATGCTAAATAAAGGATATAAGAAAGAAAAAATTATCTGAATTCATTGGTCATAAATCGATAAATGCTCATAATCTTACAAGAAGTTATTAGATTCATAAGCTTTTTAAATCTTAACTGTTTAGCCTACAAAAATTTGTTATGCTTATAATTTTTACTATTTGTTGTTGATATTAGCAACTTCCACTTTGAAGAGAGACCAATAAAATTGTAACAGATCCCAAGTTTATTAATTTAGGATCACCAACATGCCATGTGAAACAAAATATGTTCATTATCTTGAAATGGTCATAAGAAATTTTGTATTGCAATGATGAAATGAATCTCTATGATTCAATATCACTATTAAATGAGAAAAATAAGTTGTGCTCGCTTTAGAATTGTCTACCTAAATAATATCTATGGTAAATGAAATAAAATATGGGGAAAAATACTGAAAATATATTCTAATTCCAAAGTTTCGTTTTACATTGTATCTACTAGTATTTAATGGGAAGAAGAGATCTGGAGGTTCAATGTAAGAGAAGTTTAACTAAATAGTTGCGAAATATTATTTAGATTCCATTTTCATTAGTTAGATGTATTAGAATTGGATAAACCATAGTACAATGGCATAAATAATAAGAAAGATTTTTTGGAGATGAGAGGACAAATAGAAAAAAGTCAGAATAAACTCATTCAAATATATATATATATATATATATATATTACCTTGCAAAATCCAAATCCCTAAACAAGAATATGAGTGAAGGGACATGCTTTAGAAATTCATTTAAGTTTCAAGGTTTACTTTATGTGAAAGATATTTGGAATCTACATATGATTCATATAATTGAATTTTTAGTCTATTTTCTCTTTGTCTTGAAGATTTAGAGGGTTGAACAAGGGGCATCCTATGTTGGAGTTCCATATGTGAGGGATTTAGCTCTCCAGGCGTAATCTCAACATTTGGAGTGCTGCAACCTCTTTGAAAAGAGTCTAATGATAAATTTTTTTCTAAGAATTTGGAGATAGTTTTGTTTGTAAATTTAAATTTTGCAATGTACAGTTTGAGTTGTTTGTGTTCATTATTGTACCTTATTATTATTATTATTATTATTATTATTATTTTATTTTTATTATTTTTATTATTTTTATTATTTTTATTATTATTATTATTATTATTATTATTATTATTATTATTATTATTATTATTATTATTGTAATAAATAGTTCCAATTGTTTGTGTTCATTGCTGGCTCCCAGTCGTAATTGTACATTTATCTTTTTTCTTGTTAAGAAAATTTTCTAATCTGATTTATCGACCAAAAAGAATATCTTGGGAGCTAAAGTTTATAAATCCAAATCCAGCAAACTTTAGCTTATCTTGATGATGTTATGATGACTATGACGACTACAGAATTAGTGATTCTAAATCATCTAAGCATTATTAGTAATTTATCCTTTACTTTGATTAATGTGCTCATCACTTCGTAGGGAAAGGTGTAGAATGGGAAAAAGGGTTTTAGATATATAAACAACCAATCATTTCAAACGGAAAAAAAAATATATATATATATATATATATATATCTTTCAAATTGGTATGAACTTATATGTTTCTTCACTCTCCTGTTATCAAATGGATCCAAGTCCACCTCTCTCTCTCTCTCTCTCTCTCTCTCTCTCTCTCTCTCTCTCTCTCTCTCAGGTAACCAAAAAGCTAAATTTTTCAATGTGTTGAAACTGGTTTTTTCCTACGTCACTATTGTTTGCTTTTTATATTGCATCACAGACAGAATCCACACATGCATT
>NW_024869869.1:0-2735 GCF_013358625.1 Macadamia integrifolia
AAACGATTTTTGAAATTGTAAAAAGGTGTTTGATTTTTCTATTTCCCGAAACGTTTTCAACAGTGTAGTCGGGTTCCAATACACGAGTGAAGCACGATATTATAGGTATGCAACTTATGAGTGAAGGCATGACATTGGAGTTGCAAGTATGCTTTGTGGAGATGAACTTCAGAAGGATGAAGGCAGTCCAAAACTATGAGCTTCACACAACCAAGTTGGAATCGCCGTATCTGAATAGCGAGAAGTTTCAACAATGGGTTGGAGCTGGGGTAGGTCGAGTGAAGTATCGGATTTTTCACAATTTTTTTCCCTCCCACTAGCTTGTTTCTAGAAACTAAAAAACAAGTTTGACTTATTTCTCCATTTCTATTTCTAGACAAAGAAATAGGCCTAAAATTATATTTCTGTTTCCAAAAACAAGTGAAACAAAATAGAAAAATCAAACGGGTTTTTGGGGTGTTTTTCTATTTCTGAGAAAAAAAAGAAAAAAAAGAAAAGGAAAAACACGTTTTAGGAAACAAACTCAAACGGGCCCTAATCTTGGCTTCTCTATATAAAATGGAGCTTCTCTACATAAAATGAAGTGGCTAGTTTATAGACAGTAGAAACTCTTGCTCTTTTGCTTAGTTAATTTTGTGAGTAAAAATTAGAGATAAATGTTCCATAGATGGAGTGGTAAGTGTTGTCATTTGAGTTTAATTGGATTTTAGGTATTTAGAGGGTGAATTGCCACCAATTTATATAATTTATATAATTTACACGCTATAATAAATTCTTGATCCTATTAACTCCACATTTCAATACTATCATTATAGAGAATTGCATTAAAAATGTTCAGTGTTGATCATGGGTTTGTTTTCGGGGATGGTACAGGAATCCGAATTGTTTCCTCATGGCTTTGCATAGACCAATTATATGATAGTAGAGGTTTGGGGTATTGTTTCTCCCGTCATAGGAAAAAGATCCCCTCTAATTATTGGGCTGTCCAATTAGCCATCCGATGGCTGGGTGGACTTAAGGATGTGCATCCATGTATTGAGTTGTATGTTCGAATCCTCTCAATTGTTGGATGACTAATTGATTGGCCTAATAATCGGAGAGAAGCCAACTCTTACCGTTACATGTGTTTATGATAGCTATGTGCATTTAAAAACTCTTGACAATGATTGAGCCTTTGTATTATTATATAAATCAAAATTTCATTGCATGCCCATGAACTTTGGTGTTACAGGGAAAATATGTTTACATCAAATGGTAGAGGCATTATGTAGGACTTGTTCCACGCCAAGTCATAAGGATTGAGGATAGCCTTGGGATATTTTTGATGTTATATTTATTATTTTCTCTTCGGAAAAAAGGTGTAAAAGTTGATATGTATCTATTATGGATACTGAGAGATCACGTCAAAATTGTCTACAGTGAGGCAGTATGGTGCAATAAGCATCTAACGGTTGCAGTGTATAGCTGAGTTCTCCCAACCATTAGATGTTCACTGCACCTCACTGCTCGCTGTGGACAATTTAGACTCAAAGAGGTTTATGACTATTGACAATTTTCCATGGTATAGTGTGAATCAACTGCTTAATTTTCCACCAAAACCAGTTAAGTCAACTAGACAGCCTAACATTTATTAAACAAGGTTGAATCTTGAAACACATAAAGAAAAGCTGCACCACAGCTATCTTTTAAGTTTAAAACGTTGACTTTGACCAGCTTAATAATCTTTCCTTCAGAATAGGATTTGAGCTAAGACTTCAAAGGATATCTCTTAACATTGGATAGTTTCTTTTTCTTCTTCTAGTCTATAAATAGCTGAGTTTTCACCTGAAAATACCAGCAAGAAAGCATGGCAGCAACCAGAGTTACAATCCTGGCTCTTCTCCTCCTCTATGGTATGTGTTATTCTTTCCTCTTATTTTAACATCTATTTTGTTAGAAATTGATCCTACAAGAACTTTCTAGCATTAGATTGGAATAATTTCTCACTCATACCTCACCTTGAATTGACATGAGTTCCCTCAAAATACTAATCCAATGGTCAGAAAGTGCCCCTTGTGTGACGGACACTCACTACATTGATGGTTGAAAATCGTTAATTTACAATGGGTAATGGGCTGATTCCTATATGGCCTTTCTTTCCCCCTTCAAATCCAGTCTAAACGCACTTTGGTGAAGGCATGTATGCTTGAGTTGATTGATCTTGTTGATAAGTCACAAGGCCTTCCATGGTGGCAGCTTCTCCAGGCTGCAAGTAAGGGAAAGGGAAGAGAATTGGAATAATAATAATAATAATAATTAAAAAAAAAAACACATTTATTGGTAATAATTGTATAATTATCTTAAACTCTTATTAAATGTAGTATATACTTTTCAAACGGAATTTGTATTTCGTTCTTAAATTTGAGGAATTTTATAACCAGATTAGAATATCTAGAGTTAGTTTTTAGATAATGATAATAAAAATTTCCATTATAGTTTAGATTTTGGCCATGTTCGATTGAAAGTGATGAAATTTAAAGCGAAGGAAAGTGAAAAAAAAAAAGGACTTTTTTGTAATCATTACCAATGAGATCTCATGTGATAGTATAAATTACCTAAAATTTTACCATATGTAGTAAGGAAGACCCAAAAGATTCTTCCAATGTATCATTTCTGGGTCCAATGGAATTTATAGGTATAGGAAGAAGCCCCATCAAATAGAGATTTTTTCTTTCGACCATATTTCGATTGTTAAT
>NW_024869870.1:0-2730 GCF_013358625.1 Macadamia integrifolia
GGAGAGTAAAAAAGAAGTGAACTGGTAAAGTGAATGGAAGACGGGTCTTGCAATATAGTGTGATCTATTCTCATAACTGGCACTTGTTCTCTCATTCCCGGTCTTCTGACTCAGATTCTTTTGTTTTGCAGGCAGTAATAGCTACTGGTCGGCAGAGGTATGGATATTTTGGTGACATAAGCACACAGTTAAAGAGTGGAAGTACTACAGTGGATTTGAAAGTTGATACTAGATCTAATGTAAGGGGTATTTTTACTCACATAAATATTTTTACATAGCTTATTGTTTGTGATTTTCTTCTTGTCGATGCTCCTGTGTTGAGCATGTTCATCACCTTAAATGAAACTTTTAATGCTTACTTGATTAACCAAGCCCCCTTTTTTGAAGGTTTCAACAAATATCACCTTAAATGAAACCTTTCCATGTACAAGGATGGCACTTAGCTTGAAAATACCTGATCTCAAGTGTGGTAAGGTTTTTACATTACAAGGAGAAATGGAAAATGGGGAACTAGTTATTTTGCATGTGAATTCTATCAGGATAAGTTTGAACCAGAGGCTGGGGGGTGGGGTGGGGCTGAGTCAATTTTCTGAAGTTCATAAGTAGGGGAATTTTGCAATTTGTAGTTTGTTCCATCATCCTACAATGTTTCCTTAACAAGATATTAATATTGTTGGCCCATTGTTATGTAGAGAAAGCCATAGGGAGAGGTTTGATGACAATTCTAAAACTTGAAGCTATTTTTTCGTGGGATTAACATGGGGTATGGGTACTTTATGATTGTAAATATTGTCCAAACTAGGAAAATAATAATATGCTTGAAGTATTGCCTAGGTATATTGATTCAGATATAATACATAAATAGGCTTATTTTATTAGAAATAAGCTTTGGGTTGGATTATGTATGTGTTGGGCCTTTGATCCACAATGTGTTTTTATAGTAATGGGCCACTGTAGTTTAATAGGCCTATAATAAGGGTAGAAGTTAGGCCTTCAAAAATTAGTTATTTAAGTGGTTTTTATTTATTTTTTTAAGTTGTTTAATTTCAGTCGAATTCCTTTCCTAGTGTAGAAGGCTTCCTTTCTAGTGTCGGGTTTTTTTTTTTGTATATATATTAATTTTCCTATTGGCTATGTAAGTTTGGATAGACAGATCACTTACTTATCTAGGGAGTCTTTTATTTTAATTAGACTGATTTTAGGCTATTTTTCCATCTAACGATTTTGATGAATGAAGAATTGCCTTGCATCTTTGCTGCGAGTGAGAAACTCTTGTTTTTGGAGAGATTCTGTGTTACGTGCACAAATAAACGGGAATAGTTAATTTGAGATAGGTTTTAGTTGTTTAGGAATTTTCAATTATGTGTGAGTTATCGGTTATAGTAGGAGTTATTAGAGAAATGGTGTTAATGGAGTAAAATGTTGTAATTCTTTGTAACGGTTATCATATCCTATTTAAGAGGAAGGACTAACAAAAGTAGGGCAACAAATGAAATCTTAAATTATCTCTTGATCTTATCTTGAGAAGAGGTCGGCTACTTCCCAATAGGCCGGGACGTCATGGATTTGTCCTTAAAGTCATTCCTATCTTTTTTTATATTTTATTAATTTCTTTATCTAAACCCCTCTCTTATCTTAATTTTCCTATTTTCTCTCTATGGAATCTCTGATCTAGGCCTGTTAGTTGGAAGTTTGCTCTGTTTTCTTTTCAAAGTACTTATTTCATCTTTTATGTTGCAGGCTTTGCTGGAAGAAGTTTGATTCTTTGATTTGGGAAGGATTTCGTCTATTGTTACTGCTGATTAAGTGCTGGTAATGCTGAGATTTAAATCACAACATAATACCATCAACACAGAGCTGGCGGCAGCCTTGTTGTGGGGCCTTTTTTGCTGAAAGAGATCTGCTGTATTGGGGAATCTGTCCATCAGATTTCTTCCATTATTCGGGGCATTCAAGGACCACCCAAGAGGGTCCTTCGACTAGGCTTTAAGGCTGATCAGAGCCTCTAATTTTCTGTAACAGAAAATCTCCTAAATTCTAGGTTTTAAAGTTCAGATTATATTGTTTAGAATTCTGACCTCAATCTAACCGTTGAATCATTGCAGTCTTAACAGTATACTACCTTTGATCAGAATCTGAGTCTCATCCATAAAGGTTGATTTTGACTTTGATAGTTGATCTAACTTTTGGTCTAGGGCTGGCCTAGGGTTTTCTTGAGATCCTGTTGAAGGGTTGTGATATCTGAACCCTAGTGTTAAGCCTACCTACCCCGCCTCCATGCATGGTGTAAGTGCAAAGTTTGAATGTGGCACCTATGTCCAACCTTTTGACCCACAGGTGATATGGCCACATGGTCCAAATTGCATTAATAAAATGAATTAAATAGATTAAGAAAATAAAATATTGAACATTAAGAGACAGAAACAGTTGCATGAAAAAATCCTGAACATCATGATCTTAGCCTTCTAGTACAACAGTTGTCCTTTTCATCCGCTCATATCTAGTGCATTCAATTAGAGCTGTTGATATTATGATTATTAATGGACCTGTTACCAATAGAGCCAGTTACTTTTGTCGTTTATGGGAAGCTAGATCAAACATCTTTTGTTTTATTTTTTTGGGACCAAATTACCTCAACTCTTTGGCTAATTTTCGAATCTATACCCTTCATTAAACCAATTCCTCTGTGATTCATGATTTGAAATCTCGCCGAAATTTTGATCGAAATTT
>NW_024869871.1:0-2722 GCF_013358625.1 Macadamia integrifolia
ACATTGGTTGGATATCATTATTTATTGTTTATTTATGGTGCATAGCGCTTTAATCAATTGTTTGCATGTATCATAAGCATGTCTTTGCGTATCAAAATGTATCTAGCGTCCTTGACACACCTCTTAAAACCAGATTTCAGATATCGTTGCTCAATACCGATACTTGACACCATCGTATAGGATACACTTAGCTTGCCTCAAGGAGTTGGGATAAGGTTTAGTTGAGTTGAATTCTTGTTTGATAAACTTCGAGCTGGTGTGGCTTATTATACATTTTAGGCTTTAAAATAGAACACTTTATTTCATCATATATTAATGTAGGACTGGATTGGACACCCAACTAGACCCAAATCTGCAGGAACTTTTAGATCAGAGAACAACCAAAACCAGTAGCAAACTTATAGCAGAAAATCAGACTTCGACCACAAACCAGAATTGATAAACGATCTCAATAAACAGTAACCAGAAGCGAAATAAATCAGCAGCAGTCTTAGGATTAAACCAGAAATTTTAATAACAATATAACACCTCCAGTAGGTTCAGATTACATATGCTAATAGTCCAGAATGTCACAGTAACACAGAACAGAAAACATAATCTAAACCCGGGCAAATTTGACAATTGGCCAGAACTGCTTGACAGTTCACTTCAGCAGATCCAGTGGTCTGATTGACCCCAAAATTGGATCAATCCTCCCTCTGGATAGGATTATCCTTCGATCAGAATAAGGAGGCCATCGGATGGCAGGTTCTCCAAAAACAGCTGGGCCGATAGGAATGAAAACAGAGAAGTTTAACCCAGAAATCTGTAGAGAAGTTTGATCACTTACCTGAACTGCTGGAGAAGAGATTCAATAAGAAAACCAGATAATAAAAGACCCACTCGGACTTCTCGCGGCAGAGTGTCGATCGGATCACACACCAATCCTTAATCCTTGATCAAACACAAAGGAACAGCCATGGAGCAACCCAGCGGCAGCAGCATGAGAACTTTTTTTTAATTGTCAAAATCGTGGCTCATAAAAGAGCCCTCTTCTTTATTTATAATGATGGGGAGGATTTACAAATAATAGCAACTCAGAGTTACTAAAAACTGATTACAAGAAGTTACTAAAAAGTGAAAATTTGAATCTAATGAAAATAGAAACTAGCCTTAAACAGAAATTAGAAACTAACAATAACTTGAAATTAGAACTAACTTAGGACTTCAAAATAGAAACTAAATTAGAAACTATTAATCTACTAATAATCTCCATCAGCAGCCCAAATCGTGGGCTGACTTGGACCATATCTGGGTCGACCCAGTCAGCCACTTGGGTCGACCTTGGTCTTGGTTCTCCTTGTATAAACCTTTGTCGGTACTGCATCATATATTCATATTCATCTGGAAAGAAGTAGAAGGGAACACTCCATTTATTTCCATAGCATTTGAAAATGTTGTTTTTGCATTAAAAGAAATGCTGCAAAGAGGTGTATTATGCTTTTGTGGATTAGAACTGTGGATGTTTGGTGACCCTTTCTCCTTTCATAGGTGTTGGGAGCAAAATATTTTGTCAGTATTTAGACCATATTTTCATGCATTACGAGGTTCTTCTGAGGATATGGTTTAACTTTCGTACTCGTATTCAGTTGTTTGTTTCTTGAAACATCATTGACTTGATTGGATCAAAGGATGGTGGAATCTCATGGAGTTCATGGTAGGGTGCTTGGCAGTTCATCTTGCAAGCTAATCTTTCATTTTTATGAAAAAGAAAAAAAAAACACTAATAGAAAGCTTCGTTTGCATATGAAATCATTGATAGGGTCAAAGTGAGGAGACCTCACTAGGATTTTGCCTTAAAGAAATGTATTTTGATTTATTTTCAGCATTTTCTGTCTGGTTTGATTTTTATAAAGCGCCAAGGTAGAGATTGAGGGGCATTTAATTTAAAATTTTATCACCCTCTCTCTCTCTCTCTCTCTATATATGCTTTTGTGGATTAGAACTGTGGATGTTTTGTGACCCTTTCTCCTTTCATAGGTGTTGGGAGCAAAATATTTTCAGTATTTAGACCATATTTTCATGCATTACAAGGTTCTTCTGAGGATATGGTTTAACTTTCCTACTCGTATTCAGTTGTTTGTTTCTTGAAACATCATTGACTTGATTGGATCAAAGGATGGTGGAATCTCATGGAGTTCATGGTAGGGTGCTTGGCAGTTCATCTTGCAAGCTAATCTTTCATTTTTATGAAAAAGAAAAAAAAAACACTAATAGAAAGCTTCGTTTGCATATGAAATCATTGATAGGGTCAAAGTGAGGAGACCTCACTAGGATTTTGCCTTAAAGAAATGTATTTTGATTTATTTTCAGCATTTTCTGTCTGGTTTGATTTTTATAAAGCGCCAAGGTAGAGATTGAGGGGCATTTAATTTAAAATTTTATCACCCTCTCTCTCTCTCTCTCTCTATATATGCTTTTGTGGATTAGAACTGTGGATGTTTTGTGACCCTTTCTCCTTTCATAGGTGTTGGGAGCAAAATATTTTCAGTATTTAGACCATATTTTCATGCATTACAAGGTTCTTCTGAGGATATGGTTTAACTTTCCTACTCGTATTCAGTTGTTTGTTTCTTGAAACATCATTGACTTGATTGGATCAAAGGATGGTGGAATCTCATGAAGTTCATGGTAGGGTGCTTGGCAGTTCATCTTGCAAGCTAATCTTTCATTTTTATGAAAA
>NW_024869872.1:0-2649 GCF_013358625.1 Macadamia integrifolia
TTTCAATGGCTCCCAGAAGGGAATCATTGAATTCAAGGAATCTTTGGTCCCGAAGGGCTAACAACAGGGATGTGTTGAGTCCTTCTCGATGAAGGGGTTTGATGGCCACCTGAACTAGGCCGATATGGATATAGTTAAATTTGTGTTTGGTGTATAATTCTTGTAAAGAATTTGGATCAAAAAGTGTAATTTCTTGTGTTTCTGGAATAAAATTAATGGTTTGTTCAACGGTTTTGATGGTCTCCCAGGAGATCCAATCTTTGTCGTAAATTTCTTTGCGGGATACTTTTGGCATATCCCATCTTTGGAGTCAATGGTTGAGATTTGTGGTCTGTTCAGCATTAATTTGTTCATCATAACAGAGCACATTAGAACTTGTGCTCGCCTCACTTGCCGATCTCATCGACATGGAGCGGGATAGACGATTCATTATTTGAGAAGTCTTAAACTAGGGGTAATCTTCCTAGATCTAGTTTTAAGATGGTATTTCCAATATAACTTGGGCACAAACGTGGTCTTACACTCTTCTACCAATCCTCCCAAGAGTCCAAAGGCATATACTGGGTCTAAAAACCGAGAAATAAAAGGATTACACAAAAGCAAAGAAATCTGCAAATAAAATAAACCGAATCCACCACAGTACCAAATGTGTATATATATATATATTTGTTTTAGGCTAACGAGGAACCCTTGAACGTGATCGATTTTACAGTTTATTCTTCTTTATTCTACTGATCTTGATCTTTTGCCTATCATGCAGAATCCATCACAAATGTCTTTATAAAAATAAATAAATTAATTTTTTTTTTTAAATTAAAAACTATAGATCAAGGTATCTGTTCCGTATGTGCCATACTAATTGGTATTGTCGGTACACAATACTGATACAATATTGATATGAATCAAAAGTATCAGCCAAAAGGTGGTTTATATCTTAATATATGCCCTGATCATACCTCTGTTGATGTCATAGACTTATATATGCAAAAGTTTCCAACCTTTTTAGTGGACTTTGGTGCAATGGTAAAGTTGTTCCATTAGTACTTGTCGACTATTGAAATTAGCACATTTTTTAAATGGATTTTACATTGTTGAATCACGCTTTTAAAGCTTACCTAATAATCCAAAATTTTTTTTTTTTGTTGAATAATCAATATATTCAACAAAGCACAGAAAAAGAAATGGGCCCCTTCCAAGAAAAGCAAGGGAAAGCCACAAAGAAAAAAATTAACATCCATGACCAAAACCACCCTTAAGAAGAATAACTGCAAAACCAGGTTTTGACTCAAAAGAGTCATCTAAGTTGAGTCAAAATTTTGAAAAATCGAGTCAAGAGTCATGTGGCCTCTCGACGAAGATAAAATATGACAAGAATCAATCATGGATTGTCCTCGTAAAAAAAGACTAGGTCTTTTTATCCGAGTCACTAGAACTCAGCAAGTCTAATCATTCTTTAAAATACTATCAAACAGGTTAACTACTTCAGTAGTTCACTTAAATATATATTATTGAATATGTTTGCAATGGTTTAAACTCAAAATCCAATAATATGTGATTCCCTCCTTTTTCTTTTTTCTTTTTTTTTTTTTATTAATTTATACATATTATATTATTTAAGAAAAAAAGTGACTCGCTCTAACCAAACTGAATCTCCAAGTTTTTCTGAAAGGTAAGTCAAATCAGAAAATCTGGTTTTCCAACTATGTTGAAAAGTGGTAGCAACAAGAGCCACAAGCCTAGTCGATAAATCCCAAGAAGAAACCATGAACATATTGCGGGGAGTGTCAATACAAGAGTTTTGGTAGGATTGCCTCTGTAGGAACCATGGACCTCCGCCCCCGCCGCGGGATCGTGATACTGCACGTAGCGCGTGTACACACGCTCTAGGGTTCAACCCTAATGAGATGAGATAGTATCCCCTGGTCGTCAAATGCCAAGGGGGGGATACACGCTATGGGTAAAAGGGAGTCGCCACCTAGAAGAGGGTCTAGGACCATAAATGTCTCCCCCAATCAAGGGAGAGAGACTAATGACTCTAATGGATAAGGCTAGTTTGCACCAAGATTCTGGGTAAGTGTCAAGTGACAGACTGGGAAGGTGTTAGGCACCCAGTCTGCCCGACCCGAAAGCCGGTCTCTTTTTGTTTGACCAAAGTTTGTTTGTACCCTACTAACTAGTCCTAAATCTAGGTCACTGAAAACCCTAAACTAGGTATCTAAGCATGACATGTGAAAACCCTAAACCAAATGTCTAAATTATGCTAGCTAGGTTATGATGCAAATAATGAAATGATTACACTAATTAAATAAGCCTAAATGATTTAATTAATGTATTATGAGTCTTAGATTAAGCTAATGAAATAAGCCTAAACCTAGGATTAGTTTAGCAACTTATGAAACCCTAAATTAAACTAACTCGATTAATTGAGTCTAACCTAGATGGATGATTAATGAATTTATGAAATCCTAAATTGAATCAGTTAAAATGGTTAATCCTAATCCTTAGTAATTTGTGAAATAAATTATTGCAATCCTACTTAATCTAATTGGTAAAAATATTTTTAAATTAAATGGGGCCTAATTAAATTAGAAAAGTTAAATGGGCTAATTACATTAAATGAATGCATTTTTTCTAATCTACCTAATCTAG
>NW_024869873.1:0-2641 GCF_013358625.1 Macadamia integrifolia
TTTTTTTTTTTGGTATAAATATTAGATAGTGTATTCTCTCCATCACCATTGCAATTTGCAGCTTAGTAGTCCACTGGCGATCCATCGACAGTGGTCTTGAGAGGATCTAAAGCAACAAAATTTAGACGGATGATACATGGCGGCCGGAAGAGTCCAAACCTCCGTGATCAATGCCTCAATGAGCTCTTTTATTGGTCCAAATGTTGGTACAGTAACCATGTGACTAGGTAGTAATTTCCCTTTCTAAATTATTTATATGAAATTGAAAATTTTTCATTTTTTGTACTACACCAAAATGGTCATTACTAAAATTTCGTAGAATGTTTATATTAAAGTAGAAGGTTTCCTGATAGACAATGTGGCCCCTACAGCAATGTTGGGTCAATGGGAACGCATATGGAAACATCAAGAAGGGTGAGATTTTTCCTTTCATGAAAAGTGGGGTGCTCATTTCCATGGATTTGGTTCGTCTCTAATTCTTTATCCACCAATTTTCTATCCATTCCCTACCTATGCACGATATGTGTCCCCTTATAAATCCAACGGCTGTGGATCAAATCCCAAATTGATCGTTTGGTCAAGTAACTATCTGGATCTGACCCGATTTGATTCTCCTCTCCTCTTCATATTGTATAAGCTATACTCTTGTTTTTTAATAAAATACTTTTCACATTATTAGGTAGCGTAGGACTTAGTTTTTGAAATGAAAAGATGTGTCCAATCCATGTCATCTGCTTGTAATTGCGATATGCATAGCTTGCTTTCTTCTTTACCAAAATAAAAAGCTTGCTTTCTTTCTTTCTTTCTTTTTTCAAAGGGCTCTGCAATCTTACAACACATTTTAGTGCATTATTTAGTGACTGTTGCTTTATTGATTTGATTTATTGACTGACTTCTACTATATCTTGTTTTTGATCTTCTTTATTGGTTGACTGACTTGTTTATTGATTGACTGACTTCTGCCATTTGTAACCAGGGTTTTAAATTTCGACTAATGGATCGGTACTGATTCGGATTGTTTTGGGTTCCGTCCATATCGATTTAGATCGATCTGAATCGGTTAAGAATTAAGATCGGTCAGGTTTACCGCAATTTTTTGTAAAATAATTAGTTTTTGTGACAATTTTATCCTTGAACCAACATCAATACTTCCACGATCGGTCAGATCGGTCAGATATTAATATCAATATCAATCGATACTAATAAGATTGAACCGATCTGTTATCAATACTTAGAATCCTACTTGTAACAATTCTTCTTTTGTTGTTTTAAATTCGCTACTGGTAAGTTTCAATAGAGCAACCTCAGTATTGTGCCGATATCCACCTTCTCAGTGAATTAACATTTCCATCATCTTTTATTTTGGTTAAAAAAAATAATTAAGACATGTCAAAAGTCATTTATCCAAAGTCCAATTTTTGGGAAAACCCCTTTTAAAATTAGGGGAGGGATCCAAGTCGTTTCACAAGATTCCATCATCTTCCATTTTGTTGAATAAATAAAATTGATTATGACATACAAATATGCAATAGATCACTTATCCAAAGCCCCACCTCTGGTGGAAACGTTTTAAAAGGAGAGGACGGAACAAACATAGAACGAGCTAATCAAATATCATGACAAAGTAAGAAAGGAGCTCAACAACTCACCACCCCCAATGAATACAAATTATCTTGGAGTTGAAAGATCCCTCCACAACTTGGAAGCTTGGACAAGCTAACAAATTTGAATCTCTCTCATCTACTTTCTCTGGAATGATCAACTTGATAACCATTGATTTATCTTACAATGAGTTAGAGGGTCCTCTACCTGATAATCAAGTCTTTCGAAATGCTAAAATGGAAGCTTTCATTCACAACAAAGATTTGTGTGGCAATGCCACGGGTTTGCGACCATGCATTTCTCCATCAACCAAAAAGAAAACCTCAAAAGAGAGACACAAAGTCATGCTTCTTATCACATCTCTCTTAGCAGTTTTGATGTTTTTTCTATTAGCATTTATTCTTGGGACTTTTTTATTTTTTCGCCGAAGAATGAAAAGCATAGAGGAGGACCCAATTATAACCCAGCAACGTAGATATCTGTTTTCAATATGGAACTATGATGGGAGTATAGCATACCAAGATATCATTGAAGCAACTGAGCAGTTTGACCCCAAATATATGGTGAGGTAGGGCACTGTTTTGGGTATTTTGGTAAACCCAAACCTAATTTTGTGTGATTTTGTTAACTGAAACATAGGTTGGGTATTTTTGTAAAAGGAAACTCAAAAGTGAGTAATCAAGTAATTTTCCCAAATGTTTTCTTGAATTCTTAATTTCTTTCTTGGGAGAATCTTGTTGCTTTAGACAACAATCCCATATTCCTACCACCTTCACCACATGCTTCCTTCCCTGGCTATACATCCTCAATGTTGCCTACTGACCACAGTCGAAGATTCGACACACAACCATGCCACAATAAATTGATTGCTGACGTTTAGCCCACCAAAAAAAAAATTTTTTTTGAGAAATTTTCAAATGTATATTTTTAGGATGTAATATATGCTAGAAAACGTCTTCTAATTTTTTTAACATTATTATGTTGGGTATCTTTAGTAGTATTTTCAAATGGATTTTTTTAAGACTACTTTTTTTTTTTT
>NW_024869874.1:0-2641 GCF_013358625.1 Macadamia integrifolia
AATTAAAAATGAGAGAAGGTTGAAACATCAATCCAGCAATCAAAAGTGATATGTACCTTAATACAACATTCAAGCTCAACCTCGAAGGTGTAGAAACAACTGAATAAGTATACAAGACTGCAAACAAATGAACGGCTGCACATATAAAGGAATATCCAATACAGGGGGAAAGGGGTTGCATTGCATATAATTGGATTTGGCTCTGCAATTGGACAAGGAGCCAAACAAGCAGCCAATCCATACTGTATTATCTATCCAATGATTGGAAAAGAAACAGCATTATCTATCCAATGATTGGAAAAGAAACAGCACACTGCTTCAATGCACAATTAGGTCGTCGAAACATTTCCTTACTGAGCCACGCAAGAAACCTTTTGCCCATATCATAAATTTTAACAACTTAGACAGACAGCTAGAATTTTGCCAGGATACAAACCATATAATGTGTTTATTCTAGTAAACTGAAACTTTTAAAATAAAAAAGGGCATACCCGGTGCACGAGGCTCTAGAAATGTGCGAGGTCGTGGGGAGAGGGGGAGAATTACACAGCCTTACCCCGAGAATGTCGAGAGGCTATTTCGACCACTTGACCTCTAAGTCACAACATTCGTACCTTAAATTGAAACTCCAATGTTCTTCATAAATTCTATATTGCCAAGCAAGGACGAGCGTGAGGATCCATGCAAAAAGATTGACAGGTTATGGCTAATTATAACAAGTGTCATCTGTCAACCTGACACACCACTGCAAATCAGCCACCGGCTTATAATGACAAACTATAATAAGGTACCAGCTGTCTACCTGACGTACCATACAGATCGGTCAAGCCAAAGCGTCCTACATGCATTACGTCCACCACCCAGACAATCCACACCCATCCTACTTTTATTAAAGGAGAATATAGAATCACTTATTTAAGCAAACTTATTTAAAAGGAAGTTCCAAAATTGTTCTTTCAAAAAGATGCACCACTGCTGTACCTTTTGGTAAAAACTTCATGATCTCAGAATCATAAGACCCAGCCACCTTTATATCAAATCTAGCAAGCTCAATCCTTAACCAATTCAAGTGAAATTTAAGAATCAGATTCCTACGTTCAAGACCTCCTATATAAAACAAAAACCAACCAAAGTTATAAACAAAAACTTCACAATAAAAACGTGGAGGCACTTGCAGAATCAGATATAAAGTTTCCAATTTCCTCAACTCCCTTAGCTTTCCAACCCCAAATTCTATAGCTTCATCTAAATTTCAGGTAACATAGATCCCCTAAGTTTCAAACTAAACGAAGTAGATCTAACAGGAACCCAAGTCCTCCTTATGCAGAATCGATCTAGTATGATACAAGGACAAACAAAATCAATAACAAAAATTTGTATTTTTCATATTTTTTTTAACAGTGAAAGAATAAAATAAAAAGAATATGATCAAGGCTTCACCACCAGGCCTGTGGAAATGTAATCACCACCAAGAGGGCTGGAAGTACATCACCACAGTCCAAAAGTACAACATCACCCCTGCACCAATGACGTTGAAGCCAAAACTCGCTTTCTTTTTCAATCGTTCGAGCCTGTCTAATCCATTTCTCCTTTATTTATAACTTCATAGAAACCAACAAAATAGGAAATCTCTAATATGATAGGAGGATCCATTCTAACTTAAGTCTTCCTTCAAAATAGAAACTATCTAGAACATTACAAAATGGAAACTATGGCTGGATTGTAGCATCTCTATCCAACCCTACATCAACAACAACAACCTTTTTCCCAACTAAATGGGGTCAGCTACATGGACTCGTGACAGAATAAAACAGAAGGAAAAAAAAAAAAAAAAAAGAAAGGAAAGAAAAGGGAAGAGGCAAAGCAACACCACAGGAACATCCCACCTACAAGCAATTGGCTACATGGATCTTTACCCTCCAAACAGCTCTGTTTGCAGCCATACTAGATAGAGTCAAGAGCTACCTTCTGCATATCTTTCCTTACATCATCCAGGGTCATTTTAGGCCTGCCCTTAGCTCTTTTAGCCCCTTCCATCCGGATCTGATCACTCCTTACTAGGGCATCTCAAGGCCTCGGAGCATATCTATCTAACCCTATAAAATAGAAAGTAATAAGCCACAAAAGTGAAACCCACAATCCCCATAGTAGCTGGAATATCTTTAACAGAATATTCCCCCTCCCAAATCTCCTCTAGATCTTCTAGAATATCTTTGGAATCTCCTATGATATTCATCATTTCTCCACTTCTCCCAAGCTTATAAAAACTCATCCTCAAGTTTCGAAAAGTCAAGGATTTAAATCCTCATGATCAACCTTGAGTCAGAAGTAGAACTCAACAACCGTCTACTTCGTATGCTATCCCTCCATGGCTCTGATAACAAATAATGCAGAATCAATCTCAAACCAGTAAAGCTAGCAAGAGATGATTGCAACAGGATCGTTGATATAGGGATTAGGGACGAACAAATTAACGGGTATTTTTTCTTTTTAATATCTGCCAAAAAAAAATTCGACGATTCTGATTTTTGAATATCACAACTTGTTTCCTTAGGATTAATAATAACTGAGTTTGTGATAATTTGTTAAAAAAAACATATGCTTGTGACAAGGAAGATTGATCACAAGAAATCTGCGAATT
>NW_024869875.1:0-2628 GCF_013358625.1 Macadamia integrifolia
CCGATACGTACCAATACATACCGAAACGTACATTTTACCTCAATTTTATATTTTTCATAGAGTCGTATCGTATCGATGTGTATTAGTGGTGTATTGATGCATATTGGTATGTATTGTAGGATATATATCGATACGAAATGATTTAAAAAATTCAATGTGTCGTATCGGTGCGTATCGTATCGGCCGACTAAATTTAAGATACGTATCGGAGGGTATCGTATCGGTATCGGAGATACTTAAAACCATGGTTCCAACGCAACTGGAATCAGGTCAATCAGAGTACGGACCGGAAAGTTACGGCCGAAACACTGACTACTGGTTCAAAATCTAGATAGAGCTGCAGGCAGTTGACCGGCCGGTCAACCGGCACTGTCCGAGCCTAGGGGTGGTCGACCGGATGAAACTCCCGATCGACCGGTGCATGCCTGGATGAGCTCCAACAGCTATTTTTCCCCAACGGGTCTTGACGGTTGACCGGCTACCAATGGCGGTCGACCAATGGACCCAGAATATGACCGTTAGACCCTGATTTACTGCCTAAAATGACCACCCAACCTCACTTATAAATACCTTTAATGCTACTCATTAATTAATAATTAATCCTAACATTGAAAGAGTATTATTTGAGCATTAGAAGTGAAAATTGGTCTATACCATCTCTTGAGTTCAAGTTTCCATTCAAGGGGAACTCAAGTCTCTCTACAAGTCTTCCACACTTTCATTGGGCAAGTCAAGACTTAGTGAAAACTTACATAAATGTGCTATTATCATCTCCTCATTGCATACATCATTTGCACCACACAAGAGATAACACTCTATTTATTCCATTGCTCTAATATTTTGTTTTTACATTAAGTCTAGACTGTACTTAGGCTTGTGTAAAGGATTCTCTTATCCTTAAAAGATTGTAAGGTGTCTCTCTACCTTAAAGGAAATTCAAAGGTGCCTCTCTACCTTAAAGGAGATTGTAAGGTACCTTTTTATCTGTAAAGGGGATTGTACGGATTTTCTTATCCTTAAAAGATTGTGCAAAGGTTTTCCTCCCTACCTACTGTACTGAAAGGGAAGAGCTAGTGGAATACCTTACAAGAGGATCTTGTAAGGAGTGGATTAGACTCAGGTTGAGTCGAACCACTATAAATCTTGGTCTTGTGTGGTTGTGAATATTATCTATTTCGCATTTTATATTTTGCAATCACACATGGGATTCATAGTAATCGAAAAGATTAAATTTCCATTAGCATAACCTATTCACCCCCCCTCTAGATTATTTCAGCTCATTATCGGGGCATTTGAGTTTGCTAAGAGGCCACGGAACAACCTAAGGATACCGAAAGAAAGACAACAAGACTTGAAGCCTGAAAAGAAGAAGCTTGCTCTTCCAATCCAACTGGCTTTTGCGTGATTTTACAGCTGTATAAAATGTATTCTGTTCTGCCACTGCAATCTTCATAGCAAGAAACAGGGGTATTCACATGGAATGATGACACATAAGCTTTATCCCATCCAACTAATAGGCAACCCTTAGGACTAGCCACATGTATGAAGCCATCAAAATTTTCAACCTACAGATGAAATCCTTGAATTTTATTATTTTTTTAATCTCTTTTTTCCAATATAAACAATGTGTTTCGCCATTTAGCAGAAACCTAAGCTCTGAAATTTGTCACATGACGAGTGGCAACAAGGCAAAACCAACATACCCATTCATTGGCTTGACATTCAATGTATGAGGTTCAAGGTTGGATTTATGGAAAGTACTTTTACCTCCAACAAAAAAAATTTGATCAAATCTTATACAAATTCACTCTCGCTGAGAATCAGAATGGTAGATTTCAGTGTTTCGTTGGGAAAGCTGAAATGTCAATACTAGAGTTGAAAAGAAAGAAA
Organism: Macadamia integrifolia; assembly: GCF_013358625.1. NCBI lineage: Eukaryota > Viridiplantae > Streptophyta > Magnoliopsida > Proteales > Proteaceae > Macadamia > Macadamia integrifolia. The sequence continues at coordinate 1,891 of NW_024869875.1, forward strand.
AAAATGGCATCATAAATGAAATTTCCAAAACTTGTACTTTCCAAAAACGAACCTACCTGTCTGGTGGTATGAGTTTCCAGGATCTCTCATTGCAGATTACCAACTCCATTATCTACGGGAAAACTCTCTCTTCTCAACCTATAAACCTATTTTCCACACCCAAATGCATTTAGGCGTGACTTTTTCGCTAGTTAAACAAGTGGTTGGAAAATTTTAAAAGCCTCTGCATGTGCAGTTGCAGGAAGCCAAAATTCACAAAAGTAACCATCTTTCATCTTCAAAGGAAGAAATCTGATTTTTCATCTACTCTTAGCAAACACCATTTCATATAAGCCAGACTTCTAGTCTACGAAATTACAAAGAAAAATACCTTTCGCAATGAATCAACGAAAGAACTGCAACTCCAACTACAGAGTCAAATCTAAATCATAATTGTAGAGTAGCAGAAATCATCTAAAGACAACTAAGAACAAAAAAGAAATCATTGAACCCTAAAACATTGAATCAAAATACTACAAGAAAAGACAGATACAATTAGAACAAAAAAGACCACATCCCACTAATTAGAGTCAGATCGTTACTGTCTCTAGCCAATCTCTAGCCAATCAAGACGAAATAAAAGAAGATGAAGGGACATACTAGAACCTTGCAGATTCAATGTCCTCCCCGAAGGAGAAGCTATCAAGCAATCATCGTCAAATGAAACATCGAAGATGTGAAACCTCTCCGTCTCCTGAT
>NW_024869876.1:0-2622 GCF_013358625.1 Macadamia integrifolia
AAAAAAAAAAAAAAGAGAAGAAAAAGAACCCTTTCTTTTCTTATAATATAATGGAGACATTGTTTCCCAGAAAATAGCTCTAATCATCAACCAACTCTATAATTTTAAGATAAGTGATAAAGATGATTAATCTCCACCAAACCAGTTCAAAAAATTTATTTATAAAGTTTTAGATATAAAAATTAAAAAACCAACACATAATTGTCCAGGCTTCAAGAATATAATGACAGAAAAGTCAAAGTAGTGAAAATAGTTCTGATTATAAATCAGGAAAAAAAGAACATGCTCCACCATATTAATAAACTCACTGCCTGAACCAGGGTAAACTAGAATTACCTGATGTCCAGCTCTTCGGACTTCTGAACAGCTTCTTGGGCAGCTTTAACTGCTTGATTAGCCATGCCCAGATGAGAACAAAAACGCCTCTGCAGGTAGGTTGAATGTGATGTCAATGGTAGTAGATGGATCATGAAAAATGCAACAGCACAACAACTAGAAACCAATGCATGCCTGGATATAATGCACCTGAAAAAGAGAGAACACTAAGGTCCTATAAGTAACTAACAAACTCACCAGAAAATCTCCCGCATGAATAGTTCCCATCTCCATTGATTGACCCATCTCTACCTCCAGTAGTTTCACAATGTATTCTTTTGCCCGGCCAATTTCCTTCTTTGTGGCACCATTGGCAACGGAGCAAATTTCTAGTTGAAATCCACAGGTTCAGGGAAGCTCATACACATTGGGAAAGATAATTCAGTAAGCATCCAGGTGTTAAGGTAGCTTAAGCTGTACCCTTTACAGTGCGAGGCTTGTCTTCTTGGCGACAAGCAATATACAGGCAAGCAGCCAAAATTGCATCCTGATTTCTTCCTCTAATAGACTTTTGATCTTCCACCTTCTTGTAAATCTCATTGGCTCGGTCCTTCAAAATAACAATTACAGAACCATCACCAGAGGATAGAAGAATACTCCACATTATACAGACTTAAAAATATATCAAGCTATTAAAAGAAACCATGTGTTCAGATTTCAATATTTTTTGCTTTAACTAGACAGAAATGTTTCCATTTCACTGCAAAGATACAAAACCTACACAGAATTCAATCAAATATTATCAATGGCAAGAGAACATATCTCTTGCCAAACAAGACATGTTCATCTTGAACAGAGCTGCAATCTTTTAATTTCTGCTTTTGTTTATTCAAATCTACAACTTCAGTTATGTGCTTTAACCCGCCTGCATCACCTACAAATCAATACTCAGAAGAAAATTCCTGATCAGGTCTGTCAATCGATCAGGTAGGTTATCAACTTCTTTCGATTTGTGTGTAATGGACTAATAGCCACTTGACTTGAGTATCAGTTACCTTAATTGTATTTGAATTATGAATTATATCTCTTAGCCCTAGCCTGGATAGGATTACCTTGTTGTAGCAGGATTAGGAGTCTAGGGCTACCCTGTTGTAGCAGGATTATCATGGCTGGGCTGATTTGAACCAGTTTAGAAAACCCAAGCCGAGAAAAACCAGATCCAAATCTGGATTTTGCTACAGAAGGGATAGCTAGGGAATTTACCTTTCAGGGGTTATAATTTCAATTTACATATAATATTAATATTACTTTAGTTATCACAGAGCATGGACTTTGGGTTAGATTCAAACTCAGAACCAACATCTTTGTCTTAGAGTTAGTGTTAGTAACTATAAATGTGTAATTAATGTTCATATCCACTACAGATAGGGATGAATACATTTTTGAGTTGGTGCTGTGAGTTTGTGAAGCCAAGGGTTGGACGTGTGGTTTCCCCTCTCCTTCCTCATCATCGACTCTCTTCAGACTCCTCCCTTTAGGTTTAGTCTTTTGCTTCTCCCTATTTACTCCTCTTCTGTTCTATATTCTCCTCCTTTCCCCTCCTTGCTCCTTGCTTGTTCTCCATTTCTTTCCATTCTCATTGACAATATGACGTTACCTTGTGTAGTTGTTATGTTTGGTTAATCAACTCTCGGTACTTCTTTTATCCTGACACTCTGGGGCTAGAATCACTACCCTCCTTTCCCCTCCTTGCTCTTTGCTTGTTCTCTGGGGCTGAACCCTAGTTTTTGGACTCTACTCACAGACCTGAGATCTATTCTACCACCAGGTTAAAAAAGTATAACCCAGTGCACAAGTCTTCTGCCACTGGGGGTCTGGGAAGGGTCATAATATACACAGCCTTATCCCCAGTTCATGGAGAACCTGCAACCAATAGGTCGAAATGAAGAAACCTTATATTCTACCACCAGGTTCAGTTTTAGAAATTTATAACCCAAATATCACTAGTTTCTAGGGTTATTGGTTTAGATTCAACCATAGTTTTTAAGGCGCTGCTAAGGCGTCGCTAAGGCGTCGCTAAGGCGTCGTCTTACCAGCGTTGATGCGGTCTAGAGATGGTAAGGCAGTGCTCCGCCTTACGTGAAGTAGCGCATTATAGGTTTTTTTTTTTTTTTTTTTTTTTTTTAACATATTTTAAAATTACTTGATGAAGATTTGAAATATAGATTTTTTATTGATAGGTGTATGGTTTTGTTAACAATTGAGATGTATGGGATCAACTTTACTCCACCAAAAATAACCAAAACA